>NW_024962334.1:18697790-18936609 GCF_019238085.1 Lagopus leucura
CTTCTCTTCTCTTCTCTTCTCTTCTCTTCTCTTCTCTTCTCTTCTCTCTGTACTTTTGTGTAGGAAAGCCCAAGGAATAACTAATTGCTAATATTGCTCTTTATGTTATGATGGGGTTAATTCAGGATTTTATCAGAGTAATGGAAATCTGAAGTTTGAATACTGGTATATACGTATGCTGGTTGGACAAAACTTTTCTGGTTTTTTTTTTATGTTTTTCATACTTTTTCTGTTTTACATACAGACTTCCTCAATTGGGACCCTTAAGTTTGAGATCATCAACACACCAACTGTGTTGCTTTTCCACATCACTTTTCCATGTTGCCCCACCATGTTCATTTTCTTTTCCAGTGTCAATATCCCATAAATGACAGAAGGGCATTGAATGACAGTTGGAGGGCAGTAAACCAATGGGTACTGTATGTGATGCACTGCATGCGGTGGTCAAAATCAAGTATGATCGATACTAGCCATTTGTCACATGTAGCAATATTTATTTTGGAATTTTTTTCCTTAACTGTTCATCTAAATCTGAACCAAAGTCATCCTCTTCATTGCATTTATTTGCCATGTGAAATAAGCATGTAAAAATAAGCTACTGTACACAAAGATTAACAGTTAAAGCATAAAAATGAAAACAAATTGCCTATAGTATTTAACTGACCTTGGTATTAAATAGTGCAAGTACGTATGCACTGGTATGTATGTACTTATATTAACCTATGCATTCTGCATTCCGCTGACATCCAAATGAGATATAACTCAATTCCAGACAACAGGAGGAATGCTCCTGACAAAACAGACAAGAATTCTTCATACAAAAAAAAGTGTCAGTGTTTCCCCAGGGCAATGTTTTACAGAAGTCTGGAATGTGCTTTCCTGTATATATATATATATATATATATATATGCAATATTCAGAATACTGCACATACTCAGTTCATGGTTAATTACTGGACTACATACTGCTCCAGAATACATAACTTGCTAAATTAAGTAAACACAGTGCATAGTTACCATTCTGGGTAACTGGAAAAGTCAATGTCCTAAAAAAGGCAATCTCCCTAAAGTGATGGAAACTTAAATATTTGAGATTAACAGTAATTATCCCACATGAATGCAGTTATGTCAGGGGCAGGCTCTGAAAGCTGATCTAGAAACCTTCAGCATAATTTGACAATTCCCTTTGCCTTTAAGAGCTTCTCATTAAGGTGAACACATCCTTAAATGCAAGAAAATGTACATTACCAAAAATATACTATAAATATCCCATTTTTTAAAATTCTTTATGTGTATTTTGCCTTTTAATATTAGATCTAGAAACAAACTGAGATGGCCATATTTTCAACACAAAGAACATGCAAAGTAGCCTTCTTTACATTGGTTTCTTTTTTAACTTATTTCTTTACACATCCTAGACCTTAGTGGGCATGATGTATCAACAAGAACACTATCAGTGTATAAATAGCATCTGCCTTCTGTATTGTAAGTGCTCTGCCAGTTCTAATATTTTAACTTGTATGTTACAATGTCACAAATACCATGGAGCACATCTAAGGCCTATACACATTTTTTTCAGGGGAAGAAATACATGTCAGTCACTAAAACACAAAGGTCTTCATTTAGCATCCTTTGGGTGTGATGTGAGTAAGTACACAGAAGTTTTGGATGATGTAAGACTCTGAGATGACAGCAGTATACCGTATTGTGCAGTATCAAGGCACCATATCTTTTCCTCTGCATTTCTCAGGATTCTGCAGAAATGAGCCCATATCAGTCTACAAAGCAAGATGATAATGGCAACTATGCATTAATAATAGCAAGATAATGTGGCTTAATGAACATGGAAATAATGGCAATTAGCATGGCATGATTATATGATAGGGACAATCAAGAAAGTTCTATTTTCTTTCCCTTTGCTGTCACTGATGGGTTGTGTAACACTGGGAGCCTCAATGATCTTGAGAGAGAGAAGAGCCTCTGGGATCCACCTAGGTTTGCAGAGCAAGGCTGACTTAGATTGATCTGGCAGCCAACAGATCAGTTTCTGTAATGGCATCCATACTCTTTTTGATAAAGCACTATAAGATCGATCTAGTGATGAAAACAGATACATACAGGTTACATATTTACTATTCTTCATTCTCACATACGATTTATTTTTATGATACCCTTTTTGCTGTGTTAAAAAAGGAACTATTTTCTAATAGTAGAGTAACAAGGAGACTGGCTAGCTTGCCTTTAGAAAATCCTTCCTTCCTTCCATAGTCAGTCAGATATTTTGAAGTCCCATTTCATGCCTAAATCATAAGGTTGGTATTAATGCTTTTAAGATACAATACACCATTGATAGAACAAAACTTTAAAGCCAATTAAATGTTGGCAATCTTCCTACCACTGGCAAAGTAACACTTGTTAACAGTTCCCCTTTGTGGCATGTTTGTAGTGCAATCGCTGATTTCTGGAAAGCTTTTTTGGCACTTCAAGATATTTTGAAATATCTAATGAATTTATTTTTATAGGCAATTTTAGACTTTCCTCATATTAAAATTTCAAGCATTTTACTTTAAAAAGTAGGGCTTTTATGCACCCAAATGAGGTACGTATCCACATTTTAATATATGGGAAAGCTATTCTTTAATTTGTAGAAATAAACTGAACAAACAATAATTTGTTTATCTGCATTTTAACTAGTTGACAATTTAAGAAATCATCTCATACAAATCTTTATGAAATACTCTCTTAAGTAGGTGTGAGTAAGGAGATACTGCTGCTTTACAAAACAAAAAAAGTCAGAACATTTTTATCCTGTGTTTTATTATAAGTAAAAGCTTTCATGGCTATTTACTTAAAAATATTTCAATCTTAACAAAGACTTTTTTCTTCATTTTGCATGGAAAGAATGTGATTAGGTTGGGAAAGAAATAAGAAACACAAAATAAAGTTAACTAGCAAGGCTTAATTTATAATGAGATAAACTTTTATGAAAGGCAAAATTATTTTTAACAAAATGAGCCAACTTTATGGCTGCTAAAAGTTCAAACATCACTGGAGGGCATTTTGGAGGGGGAAAAAAAGCAGCTAGATTTCATAGATTTCATTTTAGTCTGTTTTCTTATAAGTGTTCTGCAATATTTAGTCCGTACTATCTAGTACTACAAATGTTTTCTTCTCATAGTGTCTATCTTAGAAGTTCTAAAGTATAAGTTGTATCACTGCTCAATGTGTGAGCAGAGATTAATCAAATTTCTTGTATTTTGTTATCTCTAAAATCATGTTCTGTATAAAAGCAATGTAAAAAGCACAGTAAGATAAGAGCGAACATGTCAATGGACAATAGAGTTTATTCACAGGTGTGCTGGCAAAGCAATGTAAGCCTCAGTCTGCTACACTTTTAGCTTCAGGACTCTCCTTTTTGCAGTTTCTCATGCTATGTTTGGAAATATTTATATTTTGCTGGTACGAATCTCATATACCTATATAAATAAAATCCTCTTGGACATGATAAAGTTCTAGGAATATGCAGCTGTTCAGGCAAAGCTGTGTCTTGTAATGAGAACTAAAATTCTGTGTGTGACTACCACAATGAGTGATATCAGTAGATTCTGCTTGCTTGATCCCCACCCCCCAGAAGATCAAATCAATCGTTTTCTAACTCAGTTCAGCTCTAGTAGGAGTCTGCAGCCAACTGGAAAAAGATAAATTACTCTAAAATTGCAAGGCAGTGAAGAATCAGGCAGGAAGGTAAAAACCACATTAACAAGCTGAGTAAAATTTACATGTGATTGTGTGTAAAATTTAGGTTTTAATGACTTTCAAAGACCTTATTTGGACTAGTACAGATTTCTGCCAGCATAGCTATATTGATGGGGAATCACACCTCATCTCAACAGAATTTCTGCTAAGATGTTTGTTAGCCTCCTCATCACCACTGAGGAAATAAGTAAACATAGCTCAGTAGCTTCATTCACTTGGCACTCTTCAAATGGCACGCTGGAAGAAACAAGTGAGCTTATGAAAATACTGGCATATATGAGTCTCTGGAGCTTCAAATTATTTGCAAAGTGCTAGCAAGTTAAAGAGTTTCTGTTTTTCTGTCTCTTTCCCATGCCTTAGCTGTAGGAAGCAGCAACTGAGTGAAGGCATGAGATCAGCCTGTGGAGTGGTGACACATGCCAGATTAAAGCAATTGTATAACCACAACCTTGTTTCCTGCCCACAAGATGCCTTTATGTTGAGCTGCATTAATTTAACTGTGTATCATCCACTGTTTTATAGGGGCAAGTATACAAATATACACTGTGATACTGACAGAAGAGCCAAGTGTGTATTTATGTAGGGAGAGAGAGCCTATTCTTTCTGTACTAACACATAACTGAGTGAATACCTGACTTTGTGAGACCTGAGGTCTCCTGATAACTACATTCCTCAGGGAACAGCTACAAAAAAAAAAAAAAGAAAAACACAACACCCTCTGACACAGTACAAATACCCTAATGACTAAAGGAATACCCAACGCTCCTCTACAGTGGCACCACAACAAACTAAGGCAAGTTTTGCCTTCCAGAAAAGAGAGTAGCTGTTCTGTTCATGAGACAGAGATGCATCAGTTGCACAGCTCTATCCTGCTCACCCTTAGAGCCCAGCTCTGCTCCCTTGCACCCAGTCTGGGACTTTCCCCACACGGTCTGTAGACCTCCAGGCCCCTTTGGATCCTACATTGCAGACACACAGCACAGTTCTCACTAGTTGTTTGCTAACTGATGGTGGTCAGTCCTTCTGGAACTGCTCTTGGGATCACAACACAATGAATCTGGTCATGAAGCTGAATGGAGGAGAAAGATCTGGGAGTGTTAGTTGACTGCCGGCTGAACATGAGCCAGCTGTGTGCCCAGATTGCTAAGAAGGCCAATGGCATCCTGGCTTGTATGACAGTTAGTATAATCAGCAGGAGTAGGGATGTGATCATCCCTCTGTATTCAGCACTGATGAGGCCACACCTTGAGTACTGTATTCAGTTTTGGGACTCACACTACAATAAAGACATCGAGGCCCTGGACAGTGTCCAGAGAAAGGGAACAAAGTTGTGAGAAGCCTGGAGCAGAAGTCTTATGGGGAGTATGTGAGGGAACTGGGATTGTTTGTCTAAAGGAGGCTCAGACCTTACCATCCTCTACAACAGCCTGAAAGGAGACTGTAGAGAGGTGGGGGTCAGCCTCTTGTATCAGGTAACAGCAACAGAATGAGATGTAGAGGCTTTAAGTTGGACAAGGGGAGATTCAGGTTGGATGTCAGGAAAAAAAAAATGATCAGAGAGAGTGTTCAAGCATTGGAACAGGCTATCCAGGGAGGTGGTTAAGCAATCACCCATGAACGTGTTCAAGAAACATGTAAATGTGGCACTGAGGGACATGGTTCAGTGGGCATGGTGACAATGGGTAGATGGTCACACTAGATGCCTAGAAAAGACCAGCAGTCTTTTCCAAATTTAATTTTTATATGACGAATGCCAGCACCTGTCTTGCACTCAGATGAGGAAAAGGCCTTTCTCATCACAGCCAGGGTACCATGAACACCAGACCGTTTTCATGTTACAGGGACGAGCAATGGCCCACACAAAACCGTTTGTCGCCTCAGCCTCAAAGAACACCCTACCCACCACAAAACCCGGGCCCCGCCTCGGGAGACTCTCACAGGCCACCCCACAGCCGCGGGCCTGGGGAGGCCCCACTCGTTTGGCTGCCGGCCCTGCCCCGGGGAAAGGCAAACGCCTCCGCGGCCCACTGCCACAGCGCGGCCCGCTCCCTCTCTTCAGGGAATGGCCTTGGCACAGAAGGCAGCGGCGAGAAGCGCTGGAACGCCGCCGAGGGCAGCGGAGTTGAGTTACCACCGCCAGCTGCGCTACCCCTGCCCGGCCCCCGCCCCGCTCCGCTCCTGGCACCGGCCGAGAAGAGCTAGCAGCGCGCAGCAGGCACGGCGCGGCCGTCATCGAGCGGCGGGCGGAGCCGGGCGGTCACGGGGAGGAGTCTGCGCCGCCACGGGACGCGCTTCGCCGTGCGCCGGCCGTGGTTGGCTGCCGCGGCTGCCGCTCGCGGGGCGGCGGCGGGGTCGGGCGGGGAGGTACCGGGGAGGGTGGCGGTTGGCCGGAGGTCACTCGGCGCCGGGGTGCAGCATGGCCGCGGCTGTGGTGCTCGGGGGACCGGCGGGCTGGTGGCGCTGGCACCGGGGGGTGCGTGCCGCTCGCGCGGCGATGGGTAAGGACCCGTCCTCCCCGCGGCTCCGCGCTGACACGGGCGGCGGGCAGGCTGGGCCTGGCTCGGGGCTCGGCCGGGCAGCGCCGCCGATCCCCGCGCTGTCACGGGCGGCTCCGCGCCGCGCGAGCCCCGCGTCGCCCCGCCGAGCGGCGGCCGAGGGGATGGAACCCCCGGGAGCGCGGCGGGGCTGTTCACGGCGCAGTGCGGCCGCGCGGAGCCCGCTGCCCAGATGTGCGAAGGTCGCCTCAGGGGCTCGGAGTGGCCTCGCTGCATCGGTGTTCTGTCTCTTTTTCTTCAAATAGCATGCGTGGAGAGTGAGAGAACACTCGTGTTCTTTGCGTAACCACTGACACGTTAACGGTACCAGCGATCTGGATCTGTTCTGTTCAGCCGTCTTAATCATTGCACCAAGTTATTTCCCTTACCTGAAGGCAGACCCAGCAGCACTTTTTCCCGTGAGAGTTCCACAAGTGCTAAATTGGTGGTGAAAGGAAGGGATGCGTTTCAGTGTCCTTTCAGTGCTAGGGGAAGAGGAATGCTCTGGCAGAGCGGGTGCCCAAATCTTTTCCTTCTCTGAGCCTTGAAAACAGCCACACAGTTTTACCCGCTGAAGCAGATAACTGAAAGCATTCCCTCAGCAGCGTTTTCAGTGTCATTTTGGAAGCGATGTAACCAGCCAATATCAGTAGCAGCTCACATATGTCATGTTAGGCTCCCAATAGACTAGTAGGTGAAGACTTTTCAAGTAGTAAAATGGAAGATATATGTTATTTTGTGTGGTATATGCTTTTAAAATCATGGCACTTAAAGAGATTCGGGAATTACTCAGATCATTACTTTAAAGTAAGTTTTTAAATTCTGATTTGGCCTCAAACCTCCTTTAAAAAGATCAATGAAAAGTGTTTGACACTTAATTTTGAAATTAGCTTTCAGTGTTATCTTGCTCAATTTTATCTCTGTTCCTAATGCATGATTTTTCTTCATGGTTGCAGCTCTGATCTTATGCCAGGTAATAGCTCATGTGCAGCAGGTGTATTGGTCATGTGCTAGTAAAGTTAAATACAAGATTCCTGCTTGTGCATTTAGTACCTTTAGTGATACTGCCATTTTTGTAGCAACAGCTACCAATGCATTTTGAATTTTCTGTATATGATAGTCATCAGGAATATCTGCATAAGAGCTTTGACATCCCATCCTGATCAATATCCTGGTCGCCATGTTTCATGTTAGGAACACAGCACACATGAAGATGGTTGGTGGTGAGCGCAGCTGCAAGAAGCAACCAAAACCACCACACTGACTCTTTAAGTTGAAAAATACAGTTTGTCATTGACCGAAAAACCTGATCAAGAAACTGACTATAAGGAGAAATTGTGTCTTTCTGGTATCTCCCACAGAACAAATATTCACGCACAGTATTTAAGCTATTGTCTTAGTAGTGACTGCACTGAAAGTCCTTCTGACTCTGAAAACTGTTTATGGGATGAAGAGCATTAAGCTTTCTTATCCGCTAAGCTCTATTGCACTGTTACATGTCTAGGTATCCTCATATCTAATGTCTTTATTAGATTTGCAGCCCTTTTCTTTGACTTTCAGTAGACTAGAAGTTGTATTTTAATTAGGGATTTCAATGAGCATTGTTCTGAGTGAAACACCATGACAGAGAAGGAGCTCTGTCCACTCTGACGAATCTGTCCAACACAACATAGCATGTCCAATATAACAGCTTTGTCACTGGTTTCTTGCCATTCACTTACAGAATGTTCCTTAGTTTGTTAATTGCTTTTGGACAACAAACCGTGGTGGGTTGTTTCTTCTGTACATACTAGAGACTTAAATCTTCTGGGAGGAAATAGATGAAGGCACCTTGTTTATGTATGTTTGTGTATTGGCAAACTGAATAGTTGATGGAGAAGGTATTGTCTTGTGATGTTGCTGACAAAGGTGCTTCTTGGAGAGGGTGTTCATGATCTTAAAGCACTTTTTTGGGCTAGGTGTAGATAAATCCTTCCTGAGGACTGCTAGTAGGGATGAAGGAAGAGGGATTTTTGTGGCTGAGAGAGAGAGATTTACAGATGAAAGAAATGCATCATCTGAGGGAGCTGTTCATCAAAGAAGTGATACACTACTAGAGAGTGCAAATGTCATTGCCAACAGCTTTGGATGAGTAAAAGGAACCCATTTAACTGAACAGTTTAATAACACTTCTGTTGATGCACTAGCTGGGTGTGAACTGTGGGGTGATTCCATGCTCTGGTGCAGAGAAGCATTAATTACTAAGCAAGGATTACAACTGAAAGACCTACTGCTGTAAACCCCAGCACATTACTTAGTTAAGAGATCAAGTGTACACTTGATGTTCTTTTTAGATGAAAATACTTAGTACCTGTTTTTGCCTTTATTACATTAACAAACATTTAATGAGTTATACCTACAGATAAGAAAAATGTAAGATGTAAGAATACTGACACTTAGAAGATAGTGTGTCTGTTTCTCATCAGCAAGCCTTTACAGAGGCAAGGAGAACCAAGTGGGACATTTTCAATGTAAAGCTGGCCAAATTTAGAGTCTTGTAATCTTCTTAAATTATGATTTTGGCAGAGTGCAGTTCACAAAATCATTGCATAAACTTTAAAAGCCTGTGACCTTTGGGCAATTTAAATTTTATTGGCAAAGCTTCTAGGAGCAGAAAGACCTGATGCTACACAAGTACAGCTAACCTTCCTAACTTCTGTGTTTCTTCATCTTTTTCACTCTAGGATCTACTTCAGTAGTGACTGTAGGAGTTTCCATAGAGAACTCTGCACAAAATACAGAAGCTCTCTCTGATCCTTTTTTTTTTTCGAAGCAGGAAAGTGAAAAGGATGACCTTTTTTGTTGTACCAAAACTCCATATACTGAATCAGGGGCAACAGCTTTCATTTAGTGGCTCATACTGAGCTGCTGTCATGCTTCCCTGTCCATGTCAAAGTACTTCACATTCAACTGTACTTTCTCATACAACCCCAAAAAAAAAAAAATAGCCTTCTTTTTCAGCTTCAACTCACTATGGGCATCTTCTCATACTCCTGTTAACTCTCTTCTATTGGATGGGAAAGAACCCAACATTTTGTTATCTAGAGGGATCAGGATTGTTAGTATGACTCTCAGCCACTCTGGTTAGGGAATTCATACCAGAGATGAATTAGTGGGCTCTTATCCTCTGTGCCAGTTATATTTACCATGTTTGGCATGGGAGCTAGGAATTCCAGCCCAGGAGGTAGGCACTTTTCGTGAACATAGTTCAAGATGTATTTTTTACATCCAAAAAGTCACTGATTTCTTGGGCCTGTTCTTGGCCATTGGTCTGTGCCCTAGAGTACAGCCTTAGAGTACAGTACAGGCAGACTGGACCTTTTCCAGCCATACTGTCTGTGATCCTATCCAGCCACAAGTTTTCATTTAGTTTGAGTAGAGGAGGATGGACTCTGCACAGCGTATTGTATTGTCTGTGCAGTCTACTCTTTGCAGTGAATTCCACCATGGATTTGAAATCCCTTCTTAAAGCTCTAAGGATCATTAACTCAGGAAACAGTCTAAAATGAAGTGTGTGAAGTGATCTTTTAAACTTGTAGCTGTCATTGTCAAAAAGAAAGTTACTTTAAATAGTATGTAGTAGCTTTTGAGGTCATTGGCAGGCCAGGTATTCTAAGGACAGGATTAAAGACAGGTTGCTGTCTGTGCACTTCTGACTTTCCTTTCTTCATGGATATATGTTCAAGAAAAAGCATTTTGAAATTCATGAACTCGTACTGATTTTCTTTCTGAAATTATTTTTAAGGGGAAATTCTTGTGCAATTACACAGATTTAATTAAGCGTATATATTATAGGATAACTTGTCAATGCAAAATATTTATCTGTATTGTGTATAAGCCCCTAATATGGTGGGAGGATTGTGAGTAGATCCTCATCAGTGCAGTCTTAACAGGCACAGGATTCCTTTAGCACAAACTCCTTCAATAATAATGAAGACTCTCCCAGAAAAAGCCAAAATTCTTTGGAGTTAGTGTAGCTGTAGTTGGCTTTGCTAACAATTAATTTCATGTACAAATTAACCTAATACTACTAGTCCTATTTCCAGTGAAGGAAAATTAATTGCATGTGGTATCAGCAATTATTTCAGAGTAGCTTCTGTTGCTCCTGTTATTGATGTTCTGTACTCTGTTAGTTGTTGGAAGTGAACTGAGCATTTTTTCAGCTATTTTATTGCAGTAGCTTTTCTCATTAAAGTAAAATGGACTCAGTGCCACAAGGACAATTTCTGCAAATGCTTCACAATTGATGGGATTGGCTAGGCATATATATGTGGATTTGCAGAGTATGAATCCAGAGGTTCTTGAATTACACACTTCTTAAAAAAAACAAGTATGTGCCATGTATCCTGAACTGTAATGTAAACAGTATCTAGGTATTCAAGCTGGATATCACTTTCCATGGTGATACCTGTGGAGTTTCATCTAACATGAAAGTCCAAAAAATCATGTCTTCTTAAAGAGTCTGTCTGGCAACCTCCCATTGGCTTAAGCAGTCATTATGTTATATTATGTGCCAGGATTTTAGAAGTAGCTGATTAAAATGTGATTGAAATCAGCACTGGTATGTATGTTTGTTTGTAAGGTAATTTTATCAATCTTTTAAAACAGTTTTCTTGTGTTTGAGTACCTGAGTTACCAAATTATATAATACTGAAGTGGCCGATTTAATGTTGGACTGTGAGAAGTTAATGAAGAAGACAGAAGCTGAGTCAGGGATTGGACTATTACTCTAGGAAGTCTCGTTTCCTGTAGTTTGGAATATTAATTAGCATAGAAAAGGAAATGACATCTGATTCATAAATTTTTAAGAAAAGGGATAACTACAGAGATAGCCAAAAGGGGAAACAGTAGAACACAGTGAGACAAAACTGTTAGGACTGGTGAGGATGTTGCCTCATATTACAGCTGATCTATGTCTAAGCCTTTTGGGAACGTTGTGAAATAATGGGCCTTGAGGAAGGCATTATAGTAGAATGAGTTAGCTTCATAGACATTTATACTGAGAGGAGAGTCTTTGAGAAGTCATAGAAGTACTTGCTGGCAACAGGTCTGTTGTTATGGCCCGATTGCCAGTGGCTTTTCGTGTCTTAATCATAGGATGTGATGATAGGCGTTCATGGGAAGTCATTAAAACAAAGCAGCCTTCTGTGGTGACATGGTGATGGTGGAGACAAGCAAGGCAGTGTGAAGTGAAGAAATGGCACAAAGCAGTGTGAGCAAAATGTCCTTCTCAGTTCCCTGTATTTCCTTGAAGGACAAGACAAAATTGCACACGTTGAAGCAGGTGGAAGTTTTGATGTAACTGAGAGAGAGAGAGAAGCTGTATCTCACATGTGATTAAGGTTTTCCTAGAATTAAAGTAAATAACATCTTCTGATATTATGGGGTAAAGAAGGAAAGATGCTGAAAACCGGGACTTTGAACCTTTGCAGTAAGCTGGAACTGCTGGCTAGCAAACAGAGTAGTTTTAAGTCAATGGAAGTGATATACTTGGGAAGACTGACTCATAGAAACTATGACAAGAAGGGACTTTGAGATGATCTCCGTGACCGATGGTGGTGTTTTAAGCTCTTTGTTCATTTGTTTCCTAGATTTGGCATGTAGAGCTTAAAAAAAGCAGTGTGCTCTTTCTGTGACTTATCTCAGTTTGCACTAAGTGTTTTCCCAGTACAGTTTTATTTTAAATTGTGCTACTTCTGTAGCTATATAATTACTGCAGGCATCTGTTGAAACTGTCTCAGACCAAAGTTCTCTCAACAAACTTGATCTATTAAATGTGGCACTTCCAAAATAGTGCTGGAGATGAAAGAGCATGACCGTTGCTGGCTAAGAAGGAGCTTAAAGTCAGAAAGACTTTAAAATGATTAATCAAGTGTTATTGGCCTAGAGAGGATTCTTCACTAAGCATTGAGACCTCTTAGAGTCCAGATCCAGCTTAAGCACTTCTGTATGTGTGCTTCTGAGTTGCAGTAGTTCCATAGCTAGCCTTGTTTCTGCTTGCTTTGTTGCCACATGCTTTAGCGTTTATTCTGCATAACTTTTTCCTTTCTTGTAAAGGAGGAATTATCCTGTGTAATCAACAAAGAAATCTAGGAGCCACCAAATTTGCTGGCATTGGGTCAGGAGTGTTAAAAGTGGTGAAACATTGCTTGCAGTATGTGAATGCCTGCAACACTACTTTCTATCCAGCATGCTAGAGGCCTGCAAAACTAGTGAGTAATCCAGCATTTGATAGTCACTAGCTACTTGTAAAAAGTAGCTGGCTGAAAGTGCAATGCTTTCCATTGGTTATAGAATATACTTTATAGTTCTACCTTGGTAGTACAGCAAATAGAATACAGCACACATTCCAGTAAAAATTTAATCATTTTGTATTTATACTGTATTTTGTTCTATTTTTCAATATTTGCTTTTAAACTGTAGTGCAAGTGATTCTGTGGCTCAAAGAATTGGCAGTGATTTATTACGGAGAATTTCACCTTTAAATTTGGGCTTTATGTCTGACTGCAGGATCAGAATAGTCTGGTTATTGCCTTTTTGTTAGGAGCTGCAGGAAATAAAGTGGCGGCCTCAGTCCACTTCTAGAGAACAAGTGCAATATCCCAGGGCTGTAGCCAAGGTTGCAAAGAAGTCTGTAAAATATATATAAAAAATGATTTTGCTTATCCAGTTTAGGATTTAGACACATAACGGAACAGTGAAAAGCCTGCATGCTTTTAAGTCCTCTTCTCAGACTGAAACTGTGATTTTAGCTTTCAGGGATGTTGCTGAAGTTTGATTATTACTACACTTTTTGAAACATCTACATTTTCCCCAATAAAATAATTTTATCTGACAAGTAGGAAAATCATTCTGGGATGGTTATTTGTGGTTCAGTGTAAGCTTTACAGTTTAAATTATGTGGAATAGGATTCACATTTCTAAACTTTTTAAGCTTAAATATTTAAGTTGTGTAAATCGTTGCACACTAATTACGTGCTTTTTGTTGTGTTATTATCACATTTTAAGATATGGAAATATTGATGTTTATTGTTTTGAAATCAGTGTGTTCTAGGGCAATGGCTTCCAAAACTCCTGTTGGATTCATTGGTCTCGGTAACATGGGAAATCCAATGGCAAAAAACCTGATAAAACATGGATATCCAGTTATTGCATATGATGTTTTCCCAGAAGCTTGCAAGGAATTTCAAGACCTGGGTGCTCAGGTATAGTAGTACACTTTCTGTATTCTGATGATAACTATATGTATTCAGTGGTGCTTACATGTAATGGTTTTTAAATAATCTGTTTGGGTCATTTTTTTGTTTTGTTGTGGTGAAGATCCTATTCAGAACTAAACAATTCAATGAATACAATCACAATCTGTGAAATTTTACGTCGAGCAAAGACACAATTCCACCCTAAGCTATTTTCATACTGTCAGCCAGAATTGCTACCTGTTTTGTTTGTGTGTGTGTGTGTTTTTCTGTTGTGTGTTCTTTTATGAGAGTAAGTTGATGGCCTGTTCTTTCACCTCCTTTCTGTTGCTTCCTCCTCCCCCAGGTCTAGATGGCCAGTGAGCTGCTTTTCATCTGGTTCCTACTTTGACCTTTTCAGGTTAGATGACCCTAGTTAAAAATTCCTGCTGGCATAGCTGTAAGGGTTATAGGGACATATGAGCTTTCCTGCTGCTTCAAGGTGCTGTCCTCATGGGTTGGGGAAAAACCTAATTATTTAAGTGCTTATTTTCTTGGAGGTGAGGAAGGTTATAGTGAGAGAAGAGGAAGGAACAAAAAGGAAAATGGAGGGAAGGAAATTGATCACATTAAGGAGGCTTACCTTCCTGCCATATACCCTGTGAAATCTTGGCCTTGTTCCAGCCAGTGCTATTGCTTTTGTTAGTCTGTTAATACACCCAGAAACTCATTTCATTTCTCACATGGTTGGGGCTGTCTTTTCTGAATGTCTGAAATGTATTTGAGTGGCTTTGACATACTTCAAAGCTATAGCAGTTCAGATAGTTGTGGATGAAGGATAGGTATGTAGAACATAGAAATAAAGAATGTGCTTGAGTAAGGAGAAACCAAGACAGAAATCATTCATAGAAGAAATTTTGCATCAGTGGCAAGGAAATTTTAGATAATTCTAGATAGAACTGTATGCCACGAAAGTGTAAACTTTTGGAACTAATTGCAGCCGTTTTAAACAATGAGATAACATCAAGATTTCTGATAGATAAAACAATGAAGTGCACCTCTTGATAATTAATTATAGTTCCCCGGAAATAATTACAAAATCTTGGCTTGAAGTGGGAAAATAAGCTTTTCAGCTTGTTTTCCTAACTGCTGTTCCTATTCATTGAAGTTGGTGAGACTCAGTGATGAACCAGATCTTGAGTAAGAGGCTGCATGGATGAAATGGTTTGAACAATTACTTATGTTCTAATTTCACTTTCTGCAGTGAGATCTCTTTACTGTGCCTGCCCATTTGGGTAACTTATTGCCACAGTAATAGAATCTTCAGCATCCACTGCAAGACTTCATGTGTGATATTAGGTGATCTATAATGCTCTAAGAGCCAAAGGTATGTTTTAAGATTGTAAATCACTAATAGAATACGTGAGTAGGCTTAAACACAAATAAAACACACTTAAAGAAAATATTTGAACATAACTTCCTCTTTTTGATCTACAGGTGTAAATCCTACCTCAACACTTTTCTCAGAACTTAGAGACTTGTGGGTCCAAGGGGCCTTGTAGAAACTAATGTAGAAGGAACATTGGGCTCTAAGGACTGCTTTTTCTTTCGTCTGGCTGGTAGGGTAAAACTATCAGGAATGTTACGGAAGTGAAAAGATGCCCCCCAGGAAACAGTAAACGTCCTCAAATGTCCGTTGTTTAAAGTCAGTGCTACTGCCAGGGTAGATGGAAGAAGAGGGTTGTTTGATTATAAAGACTGCATATTGTATGACTCCAATTTCCTTATCTCTGAAGTAAGAACTGGGAAGTAGTATATGTAAGGAGGCAGCCACCTGCCTGCTGGTAGTAACTGATAAGGGAAAAACTGGATGAGTGGGAGTTATTCACCTCTCTAGCAGCTGGGGTGAAAATTGCAGGTTTACAAATGGGGAATAATGAGTAGTAATGTGAGCAAGTGAACTTCCTGCACTCTTGTTCTCTGCTGTATTTTTGCTTTCCTCATATTTAACCTTTTCTTTCTCACAGTGCTGTGCATGTATATTACTTACTTTGCCTCAGCTTATGTATCTATGAGTCATATCTCAAATTTGGAAAAACTACTGATGTCAGCTGATGAGTAAAGCAGCCTAAACATGGAGCATTTTTCAGTGTATTTAGTGAGAATGGCCTTTCAGGCAACTGTTAATTGACTCACTGTAAATATAAAGAAAAAAATAGGGAAGTATTTTAGAACAAATATAAGCAGATGTACATGCTGGAGGACATAAGCCAGTGACCAGTGTGAAGAACAGTCTGAGCTATTCAATTGCATACTGCAAGAACTAGCTTGAACTGACTTATGTCAGAAGATACATGGAATTTGGACTGCCAGTCTTTCCTAGTATGTTCTATATTAGGAGTCAGCAATTATTATTTGGTGGGGTTTTTTTTCAAAGTTACAATCGTATTCATAATAACTTCGAATGCTTAATGTTTTTTAATAACATCCAGATGATTCAAGTTGACTTACTAATTCTGAGACATAAAGTTCCAAATTTAAAAAAAAAAAAAAAGCATGCTGCTTGTTGGAAGAGCTAGATAGGTTTCCTCTGAGATTGCTAATTATATTTGTACCAAAAAGTCAAGAACAACAATTCCCACTTGAATTTCCATGTTTTTTGCTATGTACTTCAAGGTGGCAAAGTGATTTTCCTTTGCGTGATTGCAGAAGCTCTGTCACAGTTAGTGTGCATTCTTAGTCTCATTTTTTTTCCTTTCTAATACATTTTTGTAATTTGAAATTACTAATTGTAAATTGTCACATTTTGAAAGATATGAATGGAAAAATGAATTTCTGTGTAGATGACTACTGTACTGTGTCTTCTATCTGTGTTGGCTGAGCTTTCTTTATCTCTGCCAGACTACAATAAAACAGCTTCATCCTATCTGTACAGCCAAGTGAAAATGTGAGGTTGTTACAGTTTTTAATTTGTGTGCAAAATATTGCATTTTTCAACTTGTTGAAAGATTAAAATGGACCACAAGATCTTCAGTTGATAGTTTGCAAACCTTTGAGAATACTGGAGAATATACTGAGAATACTGGACTTTCAAGTAAGAAGATGTACATAAATCCAGGTTCTAATTACACATTTCCTCTCTACTCCTCTAATAATACACATTGGGACTGAACTGAACCAGAGACACTCTGAACTAAAGGCAAAAGTGTCATACACAAGTCATAAAATTAACTAATCAGGTATAGAATCTCTTCTGCTTATAATTGCCTCATTTATTCTTCCTAATGTTTGTTCTTTGGGCGAGGATATGTTTTCTTTTTCTATCTGTGGATGATACCAGATATTTTGTGTAGTATTAACTTACACTTTCAAAACAAAATGGATAAGTTTTTAAGTTCTGTTTTATTTTAAAACTTTTTTACAGTGAATTTACAGTCTTCCCTTCTTTTACTTATTTCGCAGTAGTAGTGGTCAAGAAGTTTATCTTGTATTCCAGGAGTCATTTAAGACGTTATTCGTCATTTTCTTCCCAACATGTACAAAAATGCTTTCTTTGATTCTAAGACCTTAAAAAAACATTGTATATTAGAAGATAATGTATTCACATAAGTGCCTTTAGTATCAAAACTAACACAAAAAGTTAACAAATACCTGTAGGTATAAACAGATAGGGAATGTTGAAACAAGATAATCTCTTTGCTCATTTGTATACCTTAGAGAAGAGAATCAATCTGTAGAAAGCTTTTGAACTGCAATTTCTTAAGCCTTAATGCCATGTAGAATGGAAATTCTGATTTATTCATACTGAGTAATAAATGCATATAAAATTGTACTTCAAATATTTCTTAAAAGTTCTAACAATGTATTTTTCAATTTATTTAGACATTTTGGTGAATGATGCTTGAACTGATAATTTTTTTCTTTAAAAATGTTGATATAGTATTTTGAGAAGCTTCATTTAGCTTATGTGATGTTATTTATGGTGAGGTTGGAGATACAGTCTTTTTTGTTTGTTTGTTTTTTGTTTTTTCCTCAGTCTTCCTCTCTCAGTTAAAAGAGAGGAATCCAAGAACTAAAAATTCCAAAAGATTGGAATCTGAGGAAAAAAAAGAGATTTTTGTGATTCTTAATGTTGTTCTTACTTAGAAACATAGAGCAGTATTTTCTTTAGAGGCATGTTCTAGAGCAAATTGAAGATTCATGAATGGATTACAAACATTTCCACTGATAGATGTCCTGGAGAAGCAGACATCCTTTTTTATTTTATTTTTATATTTTAATTTTTATGTTACTAAACCAAATTAATTGACATTTCCATTATAAGGGTAGATCTTGCTTTCTAGTTTTTTTACCTAGCCTAGTTGTTACTAATGAATTGCAAATACTTAAACTCAGCAAGTGTTCGGCAGCTCTTTCTCAAAAAGGGAAAGCTTACTTAAATTTTCTTTCTTTTTTTACTTTTAAAGGTAACAGATTCCCCAGCAGATGTGGCTGAAAAAGCAGACAGAATTATTACTATGCTGCCTTCAAGTCCCAATGCAATAGAAGTTTACACAGGAGCAAATGGAATTCTAAAGTAAGAATTTACTGTAGTCTAAAGAATTCCCTCTTGTACTCAAATTGCTGTTACAGTGTTTGTCACATGATAGCTTGTAGTGGAAATGCTGTCAGGGCTTGAAGCAGTGATTGAGCATCTGGTGAGAAGGCAGGGCCAGCTCAGGGGAGCTCAGGTGCAAGCAATACAATGCACCTGAGTGACTGGAAAGGACAGAACCAGGATCCACCCCTTTCCATACCTCATTTAAGGTTTGGCAGGGAAGGCAAGGGTTTCTCACTGGAGATCCCTATCTACCTGAGGGCTTTACAGACCTCCTGAAGGTAAGCAGTTTCTTTCCCTTATTTCTGTTGCATCTGAGTGGTTCTTTACTTGCTGTGACCTGGGACCTTGCTGCTTTGCTGTCTTGTTGCTCTTTCTATTGTGTTACGTAACTGTT
The DNA here is from genome assembly GCF_019238085.1 of Lagopus leucura. Lineage (NCBI taxonomy): Eukaryota > Metazoa > Chordata > Aves > Galliformes > Phasianidae > Lagopus > Lagopus leucura. The sequence goes on from NW_024962334.1 coordinate 18,716,288, forward strand.
GCTATGACTCTTAATGTGCTTTCAGCATGCTTAATTTGATACTCTCTTTTTTTTATTATTGATATTTCTAATTACAGGAGAACTCTTAAACTGTGATTGTTTTGATTGTCTTGTGGCTAAAATCTAATTTTATTTCTAGTGGAATAACAATTTATGTGACTATAAGACAACTGGCTTACTTACCAAACTTCTCAGGCGCTCGTGTCTCTTACAGATAAGGTTATGCACTGCAGACAAGTGAAAGTAGAATAATTGCTCACAGCAATTTTTTTTTACTCTTTTCCTTGACATCAAATCTCATAAATGAAATGCTCTGAAAAATGTAATTGTTTCTCATTGTATTAAAAGTGTGTTAACTTAGAGTAGCTGACGAGACTCTATAATCCCAACTTTTATCGTTTGTAGTCTTGGCAGACTCCTTACTGTTGATAAAGGAATTTGGGGATTTTTATACAAAAATGAACAGGAAGGATCACTGAAAATTTTTGAATCTAGTGTTGTATATCACACAAAACCAAACTGTCTAGTATGGTTAAGCTGCAGTAACGTCTGCGTCTGTTCATACCTAAGAGCAAAGATCAATGTTACAGTCAATTCCTTACTTTACAGATAATAGGCTTTTCTGAATATAAAAGGTGACTTTCTCATTTTGGCTTATTGAAAATATTTTTATATACAACACTGTTAACAATAACTCTATGTTCTGAATAGCTTGAGGCCTTGGCCCAGGGTTCAGTGATTTTAATGGATCTTGTACAGAAGTAGCGGACTATAGGGTTCCTTCAAGATTCAGTCTGACCTATGTTTTGCCATAACGTTCTTGAAGAAGGAGATGCTCTCCCTGTTCCAAAAGCCATGATAGATAGATTAGAGATAATTAGCTTCAGATTACCAGTTGTATGTCTGACTGATTTGACTGGAGGAAAAAAGAGTAAGAATTTGTCTGAAACCTCAGTTTTATTTTGCTATTATTTCCAAGTTCAAGTATGCTTCAGTCTTCAGATCTGGGAAGAAAACTGTTCACTTTGGCTTACCTTTCCTTGTTTATTAATCAAGAAAATACCTGAAGAGTTTGTTTAGTCTGGAACAGTGGTTTTATTAGCTTTTGTGGAGGGATTCTTGCTGAGCCTAAAATCCATTATTTGCAGAGTACTGATAACAGAAATAGTTTCAGGGCTTGCCAAATTAATAAATGGATAGTATTTTAAAACCTCTTCTGGCCACGTGCTCATTGCTTTCTAGCAAGACGACTAAGGCTAGTCATTACCTAGATCTTGCAGGATTGTACTGCTATCCATCTTAATAATGTAGAGGAAGAAACATGCATACAAATGAGAAAAGTACAGGAGGTCTTCTAAAACTGATAAAATTATAGTTGTTGATTGTAGGCTATGTTAAGGAGTAGTGACTAGAAAATGAAACGGAGAGCAGTTTTTCTTTGCTGCTTTCAACACAGGAAGTAATGGTTGCTTTCTTCCCTTACTGTCTATAGTTTAATTCTGCACAAAGTAGGACTGAGCAGATCTAAGTCTGTAGCTTATACCCTTCAGGGAAGAAGGGTAATTGGATCAGTCCCATAAATCTGAGCAAACAGCTGTGGGAGAACTGTATCCAGGATGGCAGTGCTTTGAAGACTGCTTGGCAGTACTTACTACCTGCATTATACCAGTTAATCTTCTGAGTACCTAATACTGAGGGAAACAGGATACAGAAAGCTGTCCTGTAGTTTCTCAGTGTGCATACACAAAAGAAGAAAGTGTCATTTGATAGCAGTTTTTAATTGCTGCTCTGAGTGGCTTCCTCACTGACAACTGGTTTGACCTTGATTTTTTTTTTTTTTTTTTTTTTTTTTACTTTTTGAGCTTTTTCTGAAGAGAACATTGGTGTTATGGAACATTTAAGGGTTAACTTAGTCATCCTGCTGTTTCCAGGAATTTGTTCCACAGCACACTGTATAGAATCATAGTGGTCTTTCCCAACCTTAATGATCCTATGGCTCTAAGATCAAGTCCAACCACTGACCTATTCCCACTATGCCCACTAATGATGTCCCCAAGTGGTACATCTACGTAGTTCTTGAATGCCTTCCAGGATGGTGACTCCACCACCTCCTTGGGCAGCTTGTTCCAATGAGCCACCGCTCTTTCTTAGAATAAATTTTTCTTGGTATCAGCCTGAAACTTAAGGTCTGAAGTGTTAGTCATTTCTGCTGACACAAGGGAAGTTCACTTCTTCTATGGCTTTAAACTAAAAGAGGGGAAACTTAGGTTAGATGTTAGGAAAAAATTCTTTATTCAGAGGGTGTTGAGGAACTGGTGCAGGCTGCCCAGGGGAGTTGTGGATGTCTCATCCTTGGAGGTGTTCAAGACCAGTTTGGATGGGGCCTTTGGCACCGTGATCCAGTGGGTGGCAGCCCTGCCCATGGCATGAGTTTGGAGCTCAGTGATCTTGAAGGTTCCTCTAACCTAAGCCATTCTGTGATGCTTTGATTATTACTTGTCTTATCATTAGTTACTGGGGGGGAAGAGGCCAGCCCACCTTGCTACAATCTCCTTTCAGGAAGTTGTAGAGAGCAATAAGGTCTCCCCTGAGCCTCTTCTCCAGATGCAGAAAGGCTCTTTGTCTAATGTAACATGTAGCTTTAAATTACTCACCTTTTTATGACTTAAAAATTATGCTGTTAGATTTCATAGTGCTTGTAGGTCCAGTGGACGTTAAATAATAGTGCAATTGAATGGAAAAAGGGCTAAGAGTATAGAAGGTTGTTGTTGTTGAAGGCATTTTAAAAGTTAATTGCCTGTTTTTAATCATGTATGCAACTTTTTATGTTCTGCCATTTGAGATACAATTTATCTGCATAAAATTACTGGTTGTCAGCGTGGAAATTTTTCTACAGGCTTTGCTTTTAAGTCTGTAATGGGCTTTTGATGTTCAAGTTGTGATCTTTATGTAAAATAAATTGTGAAAATAATTAAAAGAATGCAATCAGACTATTCTGGTAAGATGCTTAAAATATTGTATATGGAAAGAAAAGTGTATTAAGGTATATAAAATTTTAAGCAGTATCAGCATTTAGTTCCATAGCTTAGAATGTATCTTCAGTAATCTGTATACGGTAAACTGTTAAAGCTTGTAAGATGGCAGGTTTTCCTAGGGAACTCCTTTTGTGTAAGATTTTTTTTTTAATGTAGTATTTAGTTTTAAAAAAAAAAAAAAAAAAAAAAAAATTACTTTTGTGTGCCTGTGTGTTTTTTAGTTCTTACTGTGTTTTGAGTCATTCAAACTCAGTGCAGCGTACACTCAGGAGTATGTATGCTGAGTAGACCTTGCTCAGTGGATTTTAAAACTGTTCAATTACTAGCGTACGAAAAATGTGTATTTATCGTGCTGAGAAAAGTCACTGCCATGGTAATTGCATCAGATATTTAATAACTAATCTTTATTTCAGGAAAGTGAAGAAAGGCTCTTTATTAATAGATTCCAGTACTATAGACCCTACTGTTTCAAAAGAATTGGCTAAAGCAGTTGAAAAAATGGGAGCTGTTTTCATGGATGCACCAGTTTCTGGAGGTAAGTTTTCATTAACTGTTAACTCATTGGATGTCTTGTCTTGTTAGCAATCTTAGCTGCCGCTCTGCGCTGTTGTGCTCTTGTTAGTACGGGTTGCTTTTCTTGCTGTATGTATGCTATTCTTTTTTGTTTCATTATATTAAAGATGATGTTGTCTGCTTCCTGTGTCATGGACAGATATTTACCTCTGTGGAAAGAGTTTAATGCTTTCTGTGAAACAAGGCACAATTCTGTTTGTCATCTCTTGCCTGAAGGCAGTACTGTAGCAGTTAAGAACCACAGGCTGATAAACCAGATCTTCCAGTGCAGTGTATCTTTTGTTCTTTCATGTGGTTGTACTTCAGACTTTGGAGCAGTTGAGAAAGCTTGGTGTTTAAGTTGTTTTAGGGATGTTTTTACCTCTAGGAATCTGCTTTTGTGATAGATCTGGATTAACTGAGTTTTCACAAGTTTCGTGGTCCTTTTCATTTAGCTTCCTTCAGAAAGTTGTGTTCTGATGCAGGTATTCACATCACTTCAGTCTCCATGTGTTTATGTCTGTTAGGACAAAGCTATTTGGTTATTGTTGGGCAGTTCTATTTTGTATAAATAAAAGCTAAGAGAAAGGAGAAAAGAGGATTTCATTCTCAGTAAATGAGAATAGGAGGTTTCCTCCGATTCATAATGGTTGAAGTGTATGTGTGTGTGTTTATTCTTGAAGCTGGAGATTGCTAACTACTGATTTCTGAGTACTGCATCTATTGTAAAAAATAATAATAATAATAATAATTTAGAGTAGGGAAGTCTTTCATTTTGTGGATGAAAGAGAGCAGAAGCATAAAATCAAAGTTTTGAAAGCAGAACCATAGCTAGTTGTTGTTGCTGAATTATTATCTGAAACTCCTTGAATTAGAAGATGAGGAAAATTCATTTTGTATGAGAAAATCTTGTTTCTTTTTTCACAATTCACTCTTAAAAAATAATAATAATAATAATGTAATTAGTTTTATTTTTACTGTCTTAATTAAGATGATTCAAATAGTTACCCCTGAAATAATAAAAATGTAGGAGTATGAGAGAATTTGGTTTTACGTCATTTATCAAAGGCACGATGTACAAACTAGAAAGTGTACAGCTGATGTTTCAGGTCATCAGGATGAGTGTAGATGAGGATCAAAACCTAACCATTTTTTTTAATCTTCATGTGAAAACTGAAGTAGGATATGGCAACATACTAGACATCAAAATATTCATCTCAATTCTGTTGTGAATACGAAGTAGGAAGACCCAAAGGATATTCGAGATCACAATGGGGAAGACGAGATTCTTCTTCACAGTCAAAATATTAGACATTGTTTTGTAAAGTTAAGTTCTCTGCAGAGGAATACAAAGCATGGAGAAATGTATGTTGTGGGTGGCATATTTCTATCTGATCCTCTTCTAAATACAGCATAGCTTTAGTCTTATTTCTTGGGCAATTCTGACGTCTTTTATGTGGTTCTCTTCAATCCCTTTCCCCCAAATATCTAAAGGGAGTAACTTTTTTTTTTTTTTGAGGGGTGCACATCTGTAGCCTGTTTTTACTGATGATTTTTTGCTTAAAGGCTGATTATGCTGAATCTACAAATAAAGAAAGTAAAGTTTTATTCCAGAGCAACTCTAGCTGTCTTCTGGGTTTTGTTTCTTTGGGAAATGTTAGTGCTGAGACTGGGTTTATATTACACAATGCCATTGACTAGTCTGAATACACATAGCTGTTTTGGTGTTTAGTGGTTCATCTAAATACAAATTATTTGCTGTTTGATGTGAATTTCAGGTTAAGTGATATTCTGAAGGAAGGAGAAAGTGTGCTATTTGGTGTATTTACAGATGTTTTTCCATCAATGTAAAATGCAATAGCCTTGGCAGGAGCATCAATGAGAGAATGTGTAGGGTGAAAGGAACTAGTGAGCCTAGCTGTCATTTTTATACCTGTGAGCTAGCTAGTTGTTACTGGCAGGTTATTCCACGTGTGTATTCAAGTATTTGGGGCATGCCTAATGGACATGAGTTAATCTGCACTGTAATGAAACTATTTCAAAAACCAAATAATATTTCGAAAATAGCTTTATTTATTAACTTCATGGAGAAATACTACTGATTTTTATTCTTATTCTGACACTGCAAACAAAGTGTTTTAAGGCCTAAAGATAGAGCCAGATTACAGTAGCTTGCTTGCATCCTTACTCCTGAAAGATTCTTTCCCTTAATCTCTTTCAAGTGGGCCTGTGCTACCAATATAGTAATGCTGTGCTATTCATATGATTGGCTTATAGAATTTACCTGCAGCTTACGGTCAAGACCCATTAAGTGGAAGCTAATGTAGCTCATTCAGTAGTGTTATTTTGCATTGACTAACTTTGGAAAATACTTTGCATCCCAGTAAATGCATGCAGATTATGCTGCTAATGCTGTTTAGAGATAGCACTTGCTTGTCCTGGGATTAGGATCCCTTGGTCCCTGTGAGAAAGCTGTGTCAAAGCTTTCAGTGCAGTCCTGCTTTGTGAACTCTTTGTGAGTGTATGTGAATGAGAAGATGTCTTCATAATCCTAGTTTAATTTTTTTTTTTTAAATCTAGAGGAACAAGCATATATATATTTTTTTTAAGATTAGATTCTGCAACTTTGTATATGTAAAAGGCTTTTAATGAACAAATTATCACAGTCATATCTAAAACTGACTTCCGTTGCCACTGAAAGGAGTACTGAGGTACTGAGCAAGAGGTCTAAATTTAGACTTGGAGATTGGGGTCAAGTTAGTCTTCTCACTGAAAGTTTAATTCTCACTGTGCAGTTCAGAGCAAACTTTTCTAGTGTTTGTTTTGCAGATATCTGCCAACTGTAACATCAGTCTCTGTTTGAATTCAGTACACAAAATACAGACTGTAAAGTACAGTGGGTAAAATGTTTGTGGATTATTGCTTTTAATTTCCAGTGTGGTATCTTCTTCACTTTAAGCAGTGTTTGTGTTCAGATACTGTCTGTCAGCTCCTGTTTGGTCCAAAATATGTTGCGCTGCATGTTGCTGGAAAATGTATCAGCTTGATTAGCTTTTATGTTTTTGAAGTTACAAGTACATAACTGAAAGCTGCTTAGATATGGTTCTGTAGAAACTTAGCTCTTTCCCCTTGCCGTCTACGTTTGCCAAGGTAGAAATCTATAAAAATGTCACACTGCTAATTGTTAACAAGAGCTGTCTTAGAGAACCGGAGTCATGCTAAAATGGCAATAAACACGTTTTTGTAGGAACCATGGGTTGGAGTTTTTAATCCAGCTGTCACTTCAAATTATTTCATCTTGCAGTAGTGCTTCCATAAGCCCCAGCTAACTGTTAAGAGATGGAAGGAATATTACAAAAAACACTGACAAATGGAGTAAAATGTGAGACCTGGAAGAATGAGTTGCAGGCTTGCTTATGTTCAGCTGGATCTATCCTTAGCGTGGAGCAAAGTAAAACAATGTCTAGAAATGCTGTGGAGATCTCGTTGTTGTTCTGAGATTTTATTCTTTTAAGGAAGAATAAGGACACAATTTCAAAACTGGAGAAATGAATGTGTATCAGTGGTGTAATTTATGACATGATGGAAAAGGTGAAACAGGCCAATTAGAAATTGTTGAATGTTTCTCTTGCCCTAACACTGAAGGATCATTGCGGTGTCATCTCCAACAGAAGCAGAGACTTACAGAGGTTAGGAGTATGTCTGCGTATGCTTGCAAAGATTATTTGTGAGATATTTTTCACTGTCTTAAAATGGTAATAAGTGATTCAAATGCTGCAGCTCTTGGCTTATAAAATATTTTCTAATGAAGCATCAATGATAGATTTGTCATAATAAAGCTGGTTTTATAGATCTGTCTTTTGTTGGAGAACCTCAATAGAACTGCTCCTCAAACTGGCTTTCCTGGTTTGGATCCTCTGTATTTGTTGAGCTTTATGCATTTTTAAAGAGAAATTCAATATTATGAATTCATGGGAGTTGATTGGTTAGTTGATTGAACAGGAGCAGTTTTAAAGTAAAGGAGGTGACATTTATATTAGATGTCAGATTTCTCATTGAGAGGTTGGCAAGACGCTAAAACATCCACAGCTTTTTTGAGCAGTCTGCACTGCTGAAGGTGTTCAAGGCCAGGTTGGATGGGGCCCTGGGCATCCTAATCTGGGCAATGCTGCCCATGGCAGTTGGTTGAAGTGGGTTGGCTCTTGAGGTCCCTTCCAATTTTAACCATGCTGTGATTCAATGATTGTAACATCTCTAACTTCAGAGATGGTGTACTTTTTTACTACATGGATACTTTTTTACTACATGGAAGACATGAAAGAAGGAATTCTCTGTATTTAGTGGTGGGGAGTTTTTGTTAGTACTTGCCTTTTTGGCCTATTGATGAGGTGATTGGAATATGTTACAATCCTTGAAACACCGTCAAGAAGCCTGCATCATTATTTCTGCATTTGTGCTTTAGTTTTAAATCCCTTATATGCATATTCATGTTTGCCACAATGTTCTCTTTGCTCCCAAGTATGGAACTTCTACCTCACTACTTCTGCTTCTCAGTTTCTCTGTTTACATTCTTGCCAAATGTTTCTGATCTTAATCATTTTGTTGCAAAGCTTTGTGATTTTGGGACAGTAATAAAAATTCAGTGTGTAATCTTTTAATGTTAAGGTATTATGGAAAATGTTACTGAGTTTCTGAAACATACGTGAAGCTAAATTCATGCAGGAAGTAACTGACAACAGATGGAGAAGTATCAGGCTAACTGTCATTGAAAGAGGCTGAAATGACAACAAAGAAATGCTTTTGAAATCTGATATGTTTAAAAAGCTTCTGATTCCCAATACCTATGCAATATTTGAAACTTTTACAGCTTTTTTCAAAATAAAACTTCTTTAATAGAAGTCTGTTTCCTTGGAGAGAAGAGGGAAAGGAGCGATGATCTTAAATATACATGTTGTCAAAATGACTCTGAGGAAATATAAACCCTGAGCAGAAATCACTTTGTTGGCAGTAGCTTCCATTGCAGAAGGGTTAGTTCTTTTGATTACTGATGTGCTGACTTTGAGTGTATTTTTCTTCTGTGGGCATTACACTTCTTTACATTCTCGACAAAATGGAAATAAAGATAGTATATAACCAACCAAGAATAAACCGATTTATTGGGGGTGTCATCTGAAATACTGGGGTGGAGAGAGTCATCATTCCTACAATGACTTAAGGGGTGGAATGACTGATATTTTTTATTAAAGTACAGTGTATATTTTGGCTTTGAAAATGTGTGTAGTCTGGCCAACTAGTGACCCATGTGTAGGGAAACATATCTGTCTCCATTTATTCAAAGGTGTAAAGATGAGTTATTCAGGCAGGCCCAATGGGATATAACCAGGAATAGTGGCTTGGAAATTATTAAGGAAAGAAAAATGCATGCTGTGTCTACCAGGAAAAACTTCCTAACAACATTCTTCACACTCTGTGGAATAACTTTCCAGAGGGGAAGGTTAAAGCCAAGCATCTCAACATGCTTTAAACAGTACTGGGCAAAGTGCTAGGAACTGTTTTGCAGGGAAAAATTGTTAACTGGTGGAGGGATGGCTACATGATCTAATACATTTTTTTTCCATCTCTAATGTTTACAATTCAGTGGTGTACTCGCATGGTGCTCAAAAACAGTTAAAAGAAAATTGTCCAGATAGAAGTTGAAAATCCCTGTAGCACTCTTTGAAAAAGAGCAAGGGGTAACTCTGGAATTATGGCCAACATTCCTTTTTTCAATAAAACTGCTTCTAATATCCATGGCTGCATGTAAACTATTACTGACTTCATAATAGCTCCTCTGTTTACTTGTGGTTCATCCCATCAAGCATTTAGAGAGAGATACAGAATAAGAAAGATCTTCAGGTTTCAGCCAGTTGCAAGTCCTGGGAAATGAAAACTAATTAATTATTTATTTAAGATTTACTTCTTCTAGGGAACTTTTAAAGTTAAGGAGGTACAGGTGGTGTTTGGAAATGTTTCTGGAATGCATTGATGACTCTGAAGCTTTCTGCCAGATTTGTTCTGCTTTCAAATGTCCATGAGCATCATCTTCTATTTTTGCTCATTACATAGTGTGTGATTCAAACAGTGTATTTTTCATCTTGTTAAGGAACTTAGCACGACTCTTGTGCTTGTGATGGTGGGGATGACCAGCACCAGCTCTTAGTAACACCCTGTCTCCCTCTGAATCCTACTTTTGCTGCACTAAAAGTGGATGGCACACACCAGGAATGAGCCCAACACACACCAGGAATGAGCCCAACACCATGGCACACTGGAGCTAGATGGATAAAGTGGAGCAGGTAGCACAGAGCAGAACTAGAAGTACACTACGCCCTCACTGCAGCCTGCACCTTGAGGACATTCCTCACCAGCTGCAAGCACCTGGGGTGCCTTAGAGAAAGCACAGTTTATTCTGGTCTTAATTAAAAGCTGTTGTACTTGCAGCAATTCAGTGTTGCCAGTGTACTTTTTCAGTTTGCTGGTGCAGCTTCCTCTTGTTTAAACAAAAAATATAATCCCACACCAATCCAAAGAAACTGACTTGGTTAAGTGGATTTGGCCTCTGAAGACTTAAAATGGCAAGCTTTAATTTGTCTTATTCTGCAAAACAAATCAGTAAGTCTTACACTGAACACATAAGAAGAAATGTTAATATACTAAAGAACCTGAACCAGTGTCTTGGGACACTTTCAGGCTGAAAGTGCTCTTTTTTTGCTTAAAGGAGAAGAAGACTCCTTTGTTAGCCCCATTAAATGCACACTATTTCAAAGGAAAGGAATAAAGCAGGTAGGAGAAACTTTGCTGTTGGGTCAGCTGCCCTTCATCAATGGTGCAGAGGCGTTTGAGGCTGGTCTTTGAAAGTACAGTGTTCGCTGACTCTTTCAATGGCTGAATCAAGACCAGGAGGAGGAAAGGAAGGTTGATCTTCAGTTACCCCTCATCTGAATGATGTTAGTGTTATGAATTACTTCTGTTTTTAAAAATCATGGTCATGAGTGGAGTGAGGTGGGGGGTTTAGATGGGAAAATCATTGTAAGTTGCTAACTTGTAGAAAATTGCCTTATAGTGGAGAGCGTCTTTGTTCTGACAGGTTTCTTAAGTTGTGCCATTAAAGAGAGGGGAAAAAAAGGTAATTCCCTTTGTACTTCAAACGAATACCTGAATATTACTCAATTTTTATGTTGTTTTAGTATTGCTGGCTTTGAGACAATTCAACAGATTAAACTTTTGTTCTTGATTAATTCTCAAAGAGCATGTGGTAAAAACAAGATTTCTTAATACTTTCTGCTTCAGCCACATTTAAGGAGTCTGTGATTTGTATGACAAAACAAAAGCATAAGAAAAACAGTATGGTCTCTCACTGTTGATATGCAGTTAGAATTCAGGTGTGAGCACACAAACTGTGTAAATGTTCACCTTTCAGTGTCTTCAACGATATTTAATCCTGTTAGTTCACTCCCTATATCTCCTCTAATGCAGAGGACAAATGAGTTCCTGAACTGGAAAGATAGAGTTTCTAATTAAGGTTCTCTTAATGCAAAGCACAGCATGCAACCCAAAGTGGAAACAAAGTGACTTGCTGTACTGTGCTTGGTCTTCAACTTTAACTCTTAAAATGTAGTTATCTCTTTCATTCTTGTAATTAATTTAGCTGAAGAGGAACTGTGGAAGAATATTGAATTCATCTCCAGTAAAATTGGAAGTGTAAAACGTGGTGTATCACTTTATTAAGTCCTTTATGTATTTTAAATCACATAATGATTTGATGCTATCATTATATGGTATTTAACTCTTCATAAACTTCTGGGGCTTTTTTAATATGTAATTCAGATCATTAGCAGTAATATTAAACTGACATGATTACTCATTTATTTTATTTGAGTTGTTGTAAACTATTAGATCCTAGCTGCTTTGCAAATGTGCTGTCAGAAATGTGGTGTTGTTTCTTTTTTTTTTTTTGCTGTCTTTTTGTTTTCAATCTGCTTTCTGAGAATACATGGTAGGAGTGCATGGCTTGTGGCTGTTCATGTACTTGCCTCAGTGAGTACAGAGAAGATTACTTGAGCTGAGGAGTGCGCAGCATGTGTTTCGTTTGTTAGATCTCTTGGTTTTGCTTAAATTCATGACTTCTCAGTAATCAACATAAATTCAGGTCTTATCTACGGATAGTACATGCAGGTATATGACTATATGTGGTGAGTTCTTCAGACTTGGTTGATGTCTCGTGTTTGTCTGATATGAATCTATTTCCCCAAATTGTTACAATTGATAATGGCCTGAAAACTGTATGAGAGATCAGCTATGTAATCTTTTCTCTGAATAATGTGTTGAATATGGTGGAAGAATAGATATTTTTATTTCTCCTTGAGAATTTAATTGGCAGGTGGGGGTGAGAACCTTTTTGCTTGCGCGTTATCAGCGCAGGAGGCCCTGTTGTAACAGAGCTGTATTTTAGAGCTTTCCTATCTCTAGGCATTTTCATCTTAGGGCTTACATTAGTGGGAAGTTAGGGGTGATACTAGGGCACTGTGAAGATTTTTGTAGTGGAAGACCAAATGAGAAGCTGATTTGGATCTGGCAAACGGGAGAACTTCCTAAGCTGGAGCATCTTCTCATCAGCTTTGGCCTGAATCCTGGCTGTTTCTGAGTGCTCCCACCTGCTCCAAGATTGAAGTCCCACAGTGAATACTAATAGCATCACTCACTGCCTTTACGTGTCATAAGATGTAAGGCTTGACTGCTGTGGAACAATGCAATAAATGTTTCCCAGGGCCAACAGACATATAACTGTACGCACATGTTCCAGTGCTGAACAGAACTGGGCTACAGGAAGGCATTTCTATTAGTGATGAAGTAACTGACATGTAATAAAAAAGATGGCAGATCTGTTACTGTTCTGTCATTGACACTTTTTTTGCACTGTATGAGTATGCTTAGCAATTCATACTAGGGAAGGTGATTATGTATACTTACTTAGCATGTTGTTTTCCTTAGCAGATAGTTATACCAAATTTGATTGAAGCGTGTTTTGGTAAAATGGTTAAAGGACTCTTAGAGGATTGAAACAGTAGGCAGCAAAGCTTGTTAAGTAGGTTTTATTTTACAAGGCCTCAAGAATTCAGAATATGGCTTGTGTACTACTTAAAAGTCCATATGTCCCTTATAGGCTGTTTCAGAGCCAGCATCAAATCTATACTATACTTGTCTAAAAATGCAAACATGCACTCTTGGCCCTTACTGTTTACTGAATCTGAACCCTACTGTATCCATTTGCACTGTATCTGTTTTATCATTAGCTGACCACAAAAACTAAAGTTATATATATGTTGGCATCTAACAGCTCCACTATATTTAAGGGTCTGTTGGCATATCCATTATAAACCTTCCCTTTGAGAAGTTTATAACTTGGTGGTTTTACTTTTGCTTCAGGCTCAAATGCCCCATTTTCATCCAAGCACAAATTCTTGTACAGGATTTCATTTAAATCAGTTTGGTCGTTCTTTATTTTTGAGCGTAGAAGTTGGGGAATGGAAGGGATCATAACATTTAATTTTGGTTTCAGAAACATTTTGGTCAGACTATATAATGAAAGAAAAATGGCGCTTTTATTACCTTTTTTTGGTAGGCACTTAACCCTTCCGTGGATGTGCCAAAGCTATTAAAACCATGCTTTCTTTCAAGTCACTCCCAGTACTCACATGCCAAACATCCTTTCCCACCCACACACCCATCTTGTTTGCCTCTCCCAACAACGTGTTTCAAGGAAGCATCTCCAGGCTTCTGGCATCAAACACTTTGGGGGAAGTGGATGCAGTAACACACTGTAGATGTTCTGTTGAGAAGCCTGAAGCCAGCAAAGCAAACAGATGGGGTCTAATTGGAAAAAGACAGGCCAAATGCAGTTGTCAGTCAAATATAGCCCTATGCAGCTAAGAGTGGCATTTGCCATGGCTCTGCTGTTGCTTGTGGGATGTGTGTGAATTACTACTTGGGTGCACTAATCCTCTAAGTCTAAAAGTGGTATGCATTACCAGTTTCACATGTTCCTAAATGCTGAACCACAGAGGCATTTTGGCTCCTTCTAGTAATAAATTTTTACCGAAGTACTGTAGTATTATGCTAATTAAATTCTTGCCATGCAAATAACATATCTATAATGACTCAGTAGCACTCATAGTAACTCAGTGCCAGTGTTCTTTTACATGGTGGTTTAAGAATGCAAAGGAGGAGGACTGCGTACAGAGAGACAAACTTTTATTAGACCAAATAATACAGTTGAGAATAGAAAACAAGTCTTTGAGTCAGTTCTTTCATCACATTATGCAAGAAGCAGCAAACTACAATAGCTTTTTTTCCTCTTCTATTGAATTACACAGAAGAAAAAGCTACTGAATGGAAAACAAAGTGAGAAGAGGATATGTGGTTTGGCAACTTTTTGTGTCCTCGTCATTTTGAGGTCATCTATTTCAGGTAGTGCGTTCGGATTAGTAGAGTAATTTTTACTGATTGGACAAACATAATAAAACTGATTTGTGTTTTGTTGTCTGCTTTTGTTTTCTTGTCAATAAGACAAAGGTAAAATTAGTTGTGGAGACAAGTATCAGCAGCTTTCTGAACTGTGGGCCACTGGATCCCACTGAAGCATTCAAGACTTTGTTTGTTTATGTTTGTTTTTCCTGGCTCCAGATGTTGACAAATTCCTAAGTGTTCCAAATGTTGAATGTTTTACAGACAGCTCATTTCAAATGTTATTAGTTTATTTTTAAATCACTGGCATTAATATTTAAAAGCACTGAAGGCTAAAACCCACCAAATTCAGTTTTGTACTCTGGAAACAAAAGCTTCCTCATGCAGCAAATGTCACAAGGTGTGTTATCACTTCACTATCAAAACTAAGTAATGTTGTCACTGATATTTCTTTACTGCTTATAATCAAGAAATTTAAGCTATGTGCAGTCATGAGATCCCATATCATTAGAAGTAGCTATAGGTGAGCCTGTGACCGAGTAAAGCTCCAGTGTAGCATAAAACCCCTTAAGCATCTGGACCTGAGGGTTTTTGGGTTTTTTTTTTTTTTTTTTTAAAGTAGTTCAGCAATAAGGGGATCAGTACATCTAAGAGTATTAATTATTTGGAAATATACTTCATCCTGAACTACACACAGAGGATTTGTTGTTTGGTGTCACCTACATCCAAGGATTTATTGTTTTGTTTTTCATATCTAGCCTTGTTGATATGTAATTTAAACCTTGTCAAAGTATAATTTGACACAATGCCTTCTGCTCCTTTTTGCCTTTCTTGGAAATGGGATAGTATGGATTCACAGTTTTATGGTTATTTTCAAAGCAATGTCTCCTGCAAATGTGATTTTGAAGCGGAATCATGTGTGTTGGACAAGTTATGTTTTGTTACTACTGTATTCGTGTCTCCTCAGTACAGCAATATTGGATTCATCTTAAAATCCCTCACCTCCTAATTCTATAACTCAAGCAGAAATCATGTCTGTTCTTCCCTGATCCTCTGTGTTATGTATTCTGCTGTTTGTAATGAGGTCACACTGGGAATGAGCATTCTTGACTCTCTGTTACTTGATTCTATAATGACTTGAGTATCTCCTGCATTGGCTCCTGAAATAAAGCACGTTTTCTAATTTCTGAATGTTGCCCTGGATTTCCAGTGATAGAACATACAGCACTTCATGGGAGAAAGAGAACTGGAGAAGGTTTATTAGCTGAAGGGTACTTGTCTGTAAGTACCTGCCATAGACTGCAGTTGCAAAAGAAGCAACTAGGAGTGTTTCTTTTATTGGTGTGTGGCTTTAGCATGGAGATTTTACTGTTCCTAATGCTCGTGTAGGTTGCTCAAACTATACAACTTTGTCTGCAGCTTTGCCAAGTTTCCAGGAACTATCTACCTAATCATGGTCATTTGCATGTGTTGCTTCAACTGAATCTTGCATGTTTTTTTCTAATTTTCCCAAGTTGAGGATGCCGTTTCTGACAGCTCTATAATGTGTATATGGTAAAATTTGGGATGTGATCTGTTCAGCACTTGATTACTTTGCCTCACACAGTCTCTGTGGAAACCAACGAATGTAACAGTCAATATGAATAAGTACTATAATGGGAGAGAACTCTGTAGCTTCCAGTGTATTTAACCTGCAGGAAAATCAAGGGTAGGGAGGGTGCAATTTAATTCAGGCATAAAGCCACTGTATTAAGTGTTGCACTCTTGACTTTTTTCTTAAACAAATAGAAGCAAGCAAACTAAGAAAAGGACAGAAGGATTGCCTGATTTTTTTTTTTTTTTTTTTTTTGTGCTAATTCTCACATTTGTGAAACCCTCTGATTGGTATTTAGAAATTACTAATATTGGCTCACATCTAACCTGTGTGCTGTACATCTAGAATAGGAATGACTATTGAAAAGTGCACAAAAAAATATTACAGGCTGGTATCCCTGTTTATCTAAACAGGAGATTATTTCTTAAAAATACATCCTGTGACTTCTATGTCCTGTAAGCCAGAAGTTACAAGAAGACAGTCTGTTGTGTTTGGTGATAATGGAAGTACTGTCATGAGATAAAAGGAACTGCTGCCTCTTCTAAAAGTAATTTCTATTATTACACTAATGCAGTGTAATCATAACTTCCTATAAATTATATATGCTAAGTATAAATTACAGTGTTTTAGCTATTAATTAATAATATTTGAATGTTTCACATTATTATGCAAGCGATTAATGTTCTTATTACATTGACTCCAAGTGCAGTTGATCAGCCAGCAATTTCTTACTGTGAGCTTCTTCATTGGCAGAAATGCGAGATTAATTTTCTGGATTTTCTGTTGTTTTCCCTAGCATTGTGGTATCTTTTAGAGTTCTTAGTATTGTAGAAAAACAAATAAGGATTTAATTGCATTTCTGTTCTCAGTACTAAGCCAGATACTTGGCAGACTACTGTCTTCAGTGTTTCTTTTCTCTCTTTCGCCTTGCAGTGACCCCAACTTGACCTAAAATTAATACTTTCTGTAGGAATTGCAATGGCTCAGGCTCGGAAGGGTTCTTGTCTGTCACTTTGTGGTTGCTTTGTGTGTGTGCATGTGTTTAAATTGCCTGCACTTTTAGTTCCTAACAAGATGGAAAAACTAATTACACATTTTAATGCAATTTGCATTAAACTGCTTCCTTATACTTAGAGTAGCTGTGCAGACATTTAGATAACATCTTTTCCTTTTTAAATAATATATGTTTGAAATACAGTAGCTTTCAGATATCTGTCAGTCTGTCTGTTTTAAATCCATTTAAGATACTAATCATAATTCATGTTCCCTCATTCTTTCCACATTTAGGAGTGTTACCTGGGTTTGGAATAGCCAGCTGTCTCAAACACTATCTGCATTTTTAAAGGAATAAGAAGTCTTGGCAGACACTGGAACAATTAATTGCCTTTTTCAGCCAAGTCAGGTTAGGAAAGTATTTCTGGGGGAGGGGGTTGGGTGGGAGGAGAATACAACCTTCTGGCTTCAAGTTTGGCTTCCATTAACCCTTTAGGAATGGTAGACTCTCTGCTAAGGTTCTCTGTCTTTGACAATTGTGAAATTGATTTCTTAACTAAAAGACTCTAAACCTTTATATGTAAGACCAATGGGTTTTATCTGGGGAAGATGTCGGAGATGAGATGACAAGTGCTGAATCTAATTCATGATGGATTTAAAAATCTCTGAATTGAAATAAGTACTAGAATTCTCTACTAAGGAACTGTAACCTCCTCCTGTATTATATAAGCTTTTAGAACAGAAGGAAGGTGTTCCCTGAGATGCTGGATCATGTTATCTTCCTCTTCTGTTAGGACAAAGTATTTTCATGTTGAATTTGCTCATTACCTTCAACACCTTGGCTTAGCCACCACTGCCTAGTTAAAATTTAATTTCTACCTCCATGTTTTTGCTTGTTTTCATTCTAAAACCAGAACAAATACTAAATATAGTGTTCTAAATATAGTGTTCTAATTACATACGAATTAGCATTCCTGAGATGTTTTGTTAGAAGTGTCAGAAATGTTACGCAGTCTGCTTTTTCACAATTCTGTGCATCTTTTGGTGCCAGGAAATCAATTTATGGCAAAGAATTTCCAAAGGAGTTTGTTTTAACACCTGGATGCTCCTGTGCAAAAGGCTGTTTGTTTGTTTGTTTGTTTCAATTGTCTTTTATGGAATAAACTACTAGTAGCTTAGACTGGAAACTGTGAAGTTAAACTTTTTGGAATCGTTACTGCCCAAAGTGGGAATATAAACCATATTGAACAAAATTTATTTAGTCTATTAAAAAGTCAGCCTAAAACTACTTTTAATTAGTTTACACTATTACATCACTTCTAGTGGGGAGTAGAACTTGTGCAGAGTAAAAGGAGCTCTATCAGGTGAGTTGACTGTGGCCCATATGGGGCTTTAAGATAATGATGAGTTTAAATTTCCTCTTAGAGCTAAGTGAGAATAAAACTGGAGGCAATAAATACTCTTGGCCAAGGCCATTAAATGAAAAAGCTGGGAATTCTCCAGCTCTTGACTTAAATTGTTTGTTTATCAGCTGGCGCCTAGTCTGGAGTCAAGAGCTGGAGATTTCTATCTGTGACAGAACTTTGAAACTCTTGCAGGACACTTTCATTTTAACTTAAGGTAACTTGAGTTTATAGCTTTGGCTTTAAAGATTACTAATGATTTACTCATTTCCTTACCATTTAACCAGAGAGGACTTTTTCCCAGGAAGGAATCTGTGTTTATTTAGGGCCTTTGTCTGCGGAGGGATTAAAAGGCAGCCCACCAGCATTGTGAACTTGATGGTAATAAAAGGTCACCAACACACACCATAAAAAAGTTCTTACTATGGAATTAATTATACAGTGTAATTTTACAAAGCATTTCAGTAACCCTCCTTTTAGACTTCTGCTGCATCTGATTTTTCCTCAAATGGGGAAGAATTCAATTTTAATGGTTGTGTGAACTAGGCTGTGTGTATGTGTACAGTGTAATACATTCATCAGCAAGTTCAACTCATTATTTAAAACAACTGTAAAATCCTAGCTGGTTAGATTTGAACACTATAAAGCTTTAAAACTTAAAACACTGCAACAGAAGCAATACAATAAAGGAAAAAAGACTAGTTAGCTAAGAAATGCAAATAATTAACTTAAACATTGTTGCCATGTTTGGTATTTTTATAGAATATTGCATATTTTCCAAACCATTAAACTCTGTTCACACAGAATCCTGGTATGTTTTCTAAGCCACCAGGTGGCATTGTAGCCTAGCCTGCTCACCATGAGCACTGGATAATTTATGAAAACTTTGGTACAGAGTACAGTTCTCCCCTTCACTCCATTTATTTATTTTCTCTAGGTTTTAGGGCTTAATTTATAATATATGATCATTAATATTCCTTTAAACAGTAGTGGTGCTACATTTTGTTTACAAACATTAAGAAGTATTAAAACTGCCATGCCAGAGTATTTACTCTTTGGTAAGGCAACAACAACAGAACTGTATTCCTGTTTAAGTTAATGAATGAACTTAGATTTGTCTGCTGGGATGCTCACAGTGATTTCTTAAAAGCTGTGGAGTGCAGAGACATAAGAGTATATGTAGAGGAATCCATATGGTTTCTTGTATCGAGTGTAAAGGTATCTTGATATCTCCAAAATGAAATTAAAAAAAGCAAATTTATGAAATTGTTTTTGAATCTTCTTTTGCCTTACAAATGTTTTTTAGTTACTATTTAATCATACCCTCCATACTGTTTTAGAAACAGATAAAAGAAAGCACACGGCTGTTACAGAAAACTAGGAAATCATCTTTCATCACTTAACTAAATTATTACATGCTTAATAACATGTGTCATGTGGCCTGTTTGACAAATTTAATACAATAGCGTAGTCAAAAGTGTAATAAATCCCTAGTCTGCATAAGAGGGGCTTTTTTTTTTTCCCATTCCTGTATTTTTTGAATGTGTACTTAAATGCTTTCAGCCTAAATGCTATTGCAGTAATTTACCTGCAGTTTTACTAAGTGCCACTCCTCTTGTGCTATTGCCCATTTTCTTAGTGCACTTAATGGACACAGCCCATTTTAAGAAATGTATGTTTTCAAATTAAGTGTCTCTGACCTCCCACCTTGTTCAAGTCCAAATATACGTGTTTTGCCTTAGTCTGAATGTCTGAGATGCAGCATAATGAAAATACTAAAAATCCAGATACTAAGAGAATAAGAAAAAAAGATGATCATTCAGGTAATGCTTTAAGCAAATAAGTCTTTAAAAGTAACATTGATCTGTGCCCTAAGAGGAGTAGTAGTAGAATAGGTAATTGAGGCTTTTGACCCTGGATATTAAACTTTTAAACTTGATACAACAGTCTGCTTTTAAGCTTTGTTGTATACTGATATTGCTACTTACTTAACATCAAAAAGCTGTGGTACTTTGCCTTTATAGATTGTGCCTGTGTTCTGGAATTGCCTCCTGCTGTCCTTGAACTGTTTCTTGGTTTAACGTGTTAGATTTTCTCATCAAAGCTTTTAAGCACAATGTTTAGTTAACACTTGCTCTATCAAATCTGATACAGTAGACTGTTTTGGAATAAAACTGTTCTTTTCATTAACAAACACGATAGCTTGACAGGCCTCTTTCCCAGCACATCATGCTTTCCTTGTGTAATGATATGCACATGCAGATTTTACGTTGCATGTAATCTTTATATTTGCCCAGTTTGCAGTCATTGCTCTAGGACTAGAGTAAATGACTGTTTTTTGCCAAGATTCCAAAAGTAAACTGGCCTCATTAAAAATAATGGTTGCTGAGGAAAGAATCTCTGCAACTTGGAGTGTTTTTCTTATAGACCTGTTTAATCATAACACAGTTTTGATTCTGCGTCTGCCAGCTCAGTCTGGTGTGACACCACTGCTACTGGGAGCAATAATGAGAATCATAGAGCAGGAATGTCTGGATTAAAGGAAGAAACAATATGGGTATATTTTAAGATCCACTGCGCTGAGTTAGCCTGATTAAAAAAAAAAAAATGGGGATTGGGAGAAATGAACTAATAAAATGCATTTGAACGTCTTCAGAAAAGAGATTTCTCTTTGACTTTTCACTTGATGTAAGTAATGCGTGTATGCATATTGAGTCAAAAAGGTGCTAATGTTGTGTATTGCTTTGCCCATTTTTGAAGTGATTTGGTATAACATTTTAACTTAGAAAATTCAATAAAAGCATATAATGGGGATGTTTAATTACTGTCATCAGTTACACCAACCACCCTTTTAGAGTGGCTGGATTTTATAGTATTTGTATACTTACTGCTTTAAACTTTACAAGAATTAGTTTCTATGTAGACAGTTCTGATTTTTTTTTTTCTTTCTGTTTGTAAAAGTTTTTAGCTTTTGGGTCAGTAAAAATGGAAATGCTTAAGCATGCAACGTGTGGTCCTTAGAAAATATGAAAAGTGTTTGCATACTTTATTGTCAAAAGTGGAATTTTATAAGATAACGTGTGTGTGTGTGTGTGTATACATATATAAAGGTTGTGTCTATGCGTATGGTTTTTTTGCAGTTGATGATCCCAGTGATGGTTTTTTTTACCCCTACATGAATTTCAAAAATTACAGAAATGTCTTTTCTTAGGGGAATAAAAAAATTCTGCACACTGCCAAGGACTGTTAGATCCATAACAGATGCACTGGGATCCCACTACTAAAATAAAACAAAATCTAATTATCTTTTTTAGCCCGACATTGGTTAGTGGAAAATACAGATATCACATTAATGGTACCACGTTAAATTTCTAACCTGTGGTTAATACTCCTGCTGATATGTGCTTAGAAATAAATGTAGAGAACAAAATTACTGCTACTTGTGTAGAAAACACCCTCCAGCTTTTACAGCAGATGCCCAAGACCATTGGCTTCACCTTTTTTAGGATTAGAGAGTCATAATTTTGCAAACCAGGTGTAAAACAGATCAGTAAACTGATGATAAGGTAAGAGCTAAGAAGCTTTCACCAGTTCCAGAAATGAAATCTGCAGAACATGCTTTTAAAGCAGGATTCACAGCTGACGTTGGTTGTATAATGGAGTACTACTGAAAATAGTTACGAACACTATCCTGATGTAAGTCCTGTTACAACCTTTCTACTGCACTTAAATTGTTCTGCATCTTTGTTCAGGGCTGTACCTGGCTGGGCACACTGTGGTGAGACTGCAGATCTTGTTCCTCTCGGGACAATGAATAACTATAATAAGAAAATCTCAGCTATGTAGTTCTTGGAAATGTATTGTTTTTCTTTATCTAGTACAAATGGTTAGATGACTGCTGTCACAAATAAATGGAAGGGTTCACAGGGAAAGGAATGGATTGCATCACAGAACAGGATGTTATCAACCTGTTCAGCATCCAAGTACTAATTTAATTTTACAGTGCAAAAGCAGTAATATTCTCCTAGGCAACAGGCAAAGGGTTTCCTCTCTGAAGGAACAATATACATTCTGGAAGAACAAGCATTTCTGTCTTTTATGGGTTTGTAAACAATCTTGCTGATATAAGCACTTTTGTACTTTTTTGTTTTCTTAAAAATAAAACACCAATTAGGGTGACAACTGGTTTAAAAAAAATGGTTCAGGCTTTAAGTATATCATTTTGTGTTCCCATTTGACTCTTTTTAATGATGTCAGAAATAATATTTAAAGCTAGTAGTAGTGCTCGTAAACTGTTTAAAGTTCTCACCTATGAACTGTATTTTTTTAGGTGTTGGCATATGTAGGGCAAGTTAAATAGTATGCATGTGTGCATTTATATCCCTGTTCTTTTCTCTTATCTTACATTGCCCTACCGTACACATCAGAAATGAGCCAATAAAATGAATAACAAAAAGTGTAAAATTTCCTTACAACAACAGCAACCCAAAATAACAATTTTATAATGCCAATGAGGTAGTTGACTGTGTGCATTACTGAGTAATAAGATGTTCTTTGTGTTTACTGCATTCAGCCTTTCACACAAATATGTATTGAAGCCATAAAATGACAGTAATTGTAGTAGTGTGCACCTTATTTTCTTGCTGGATTATTTCTGCTACATTAATGATTATCCAGTGAATTAATTTTTGCTGCAACTATAAACGTTTACAGAAAGGAGAATTGATAGATTTTCAGTTTGACAGTAACTTAATCGTGTTGTGATCTCAATTGTTGTGTCCGTGCACAATCTTTTGATGTTTAAAATTTACAACACTGCAATGCCTCACAGTACTGAGAGGACTTTGTAATTATTTATATATAAATAACATATATATAAGTGTTATGAAAAATGCAGATAAGTATGATTAGACACTGGAAAAAAGCCTATGACATTGCTTTATTATAAGCCCTTTATTTTATTTTATTTTATTTTTTATTATTATTTTTATTTTATTTTGTTCCACATAACGCATTGAATGAGGGATATTTGTGTTCTCAGCATAATATCAGTGTTTCACCAGTAAAAATGGAGAGGCAAGTAAAATGTTGGATTCTCTAGAAAAATCGTAGGGGAAGGATAAATAAGATCAGCCTAGCTGTCCAAGAGGCTTTAAGTTAGCCTAAAATTGTCTTGTTTGGGTGTGACATCATCTATAGAATTGTTCTTAGCGTATCTAACAGTGATCCAGTGATGTGTTGGACTTAATATTTGTGTTACCCAACTAGTTCTAAACCAGGCTTTGGGATGTGTATGGGATCCAGAATTAGGACAAGTTGATACATGAACCCACAACTTCTCTGAGCATGTGATTTTCACTGCATTGGAGTGAACAAAGAGATTGAGTCACAAATTTGCTGGGTTGTCTTTGTCTTGAATAGATAGTGACAAAGACTAAAGGAAAGGTAACAAATAGATCTCTTTCAAAGTGTGCAGCCTGCAAGAAACTGCTGGCATATTTAGTCAATCGCATCTATAGATGCTCCTGTGAAAATTTAAAAAAAAAAAAAAAAAAAAAGTGAGATAGCTATAAATAAGCCCATAACAAAGGAGTTATTCTCTGTGTTGTTTGGGTTTTTTTGTTGTTGTTGTTGTTGTTTTTAAAGTGGGTTATCATATCACAGTGAGAGAAGCTTCCATTCTTTTGAGTTTTGTGTGTCTATGCACACTGGAATTAATAAGACCTGGGAATTCTGTGAGAGTAGAAGCCTAATAATTATCTCTTTGCTGTCAGAGAGCTGGTCTAGTTGATG
Organism: Lagopus leucura; assembly: GCF_019238085.1. NCBI lineage: Eukaryota > Metazoa > Chordata > Aves > Galliformes > Phasianidae > Lagopus > Lagopus leucura. The sequence continues at coordinate 18,740,161 of NW_024962334.1, forward strand.
CTTAGTTTTTGCAATATGTAATGTCAAGGTTCTATACCAGTAATTAGTACCAACACTTCCCACATACTGAATTTATGGCACTGTGACCACATTTTTACATATGTTGAGGGGATACTTCAGTAACCCTCTCAACATGAGGATATTAAGAACTATGGTATATTATCTTTCCCTGGAAATTTAGTTTGCTGCTTTCTTTTCTTTTTTCTGTCTGACAGCAAACGTAATGAGATCAAATTGTATTATGCTGTACTGCCTTTCACTTAATTATACATTGCATTTAAGAGTAAGCACCTTGCTGTTCTGCTACAGTAATGCTGAGCTGTTTAATACATTTTTTTTGAAGACCTTTTAAACTGTTAGAAGATATTAAGTGGCCAGATAAAGCAAAAATACTGCCCTGGAGGGCTGCCATGTAAGTTATTGCTATCCTATCTCTGATGGTATTCTAGGAATGGATGAACAAAGGAATAACTTTTTTCATGAACTGGCACGTGTGTATTAGATGCAAGCTAGATAAAAGTAATATTTTAAATTTAAAAAAAAAAAAGGTACCTGGGAGCACTTCTAATAGTAGGATCCCAGAAACTGAAAACTGATCATTTAACTGAGCTAAAGGTAAAACATTATAAGAGCCAATTCTGAAAAATGTCTGGCATAATTTATCAACAGAGACACTGTCTGCAGAAGGCATGTATGCATTACTAGTCTTATCAGCAATACCGATATATTTTGCTACAGGTCAAATAGTCAAGCCCTTTTCTGACTATAAACACTACATGGGCACATAATTACTTAGCTTTTAAACTTCAGTGTTACAGACCTTCCTTTTCTGTCTGTTGCCATAATAACTGAGCTGTTTCTAGTTAGTTTTAAAGCAGAAAATACATTAGCTGTCTACGTTTTAAGCTCTAGCTTATAAAGATTCTTATTTACATGTGGGGAAAACCACACAATCTGTTTTAGCTCAGAATGTATTGTAAATAGTGTATCACTTGATACACTTCTTTCTTTTTGTTTTCACAGGATTGACATCCATGATCTTAGAGCAACTGCTATACATTTTCTCTATTTTGTGTGTATACATCTAGTATTGGTGAACTGCAGTGGTATTTGCTGGGAGCTTTATTTACCAAAGGGAACAAATGTCTTATGGTTAGCTAGGTCCACAATAGGAACATCTCCAGAAAAATAGTAAGGATTGTGAAATCAGCTCAGTTCAGTGGGGAACTAATGTACTGGGGTCCTATAAGAATTTGCTTCTACTTAAACTATTACAGAAGTGATGCTATGTATTTTGGTATGGGTTGAAGTTCATGCATTGTGCTGTGTGGTGGGATTTTTTTTTCCATGGCTCTTCTAGATGTTGTTCATTCTCCTTTACCTCGTTTCTGTGTAGTGGGAATTCTTGCCTGATTTGTATCCGCACTGTCTTATTACAGTGTGTCCAAAGCCTGATGGATAGACGGATTTCTAGCTAGCCATGCATTAGGTGCGTATAATCCGCTGCCAGAGGTCTAGCAGAATTTTGTAGGTCTGGTATTCTCCTTTATTTGTCCCTTTCACTACCCTGATAACACAGAGTGCACGTTCTTCAAGTCATTTCCACGGTTTGATGTCTATTACTACTTTTTGGTAGTGGCATTTATTTTCAGTCAGCTGTTTTTTATTTGAGTACTGATGCTGACTTGAGAATGATTGGTGATTGTTAAGAATAAATACAAAGATGTAGTTCTGAGCTTTCCTTCACGTATTCCTAGTGCTTCAGCCCATGTGTTTTCATTGGCTTTCCCAATGACTTCCTAGAGATCATAAAAATAGCTGTGTGAGAGCTTCAGAGAGTGACATTTAACATGTTATGTAAATGGCCAGTACCTTTTTCAGTGAAAGGGACAAAACACAGGAGATAAGGATGAAACTCGTGGACCATCTCCAACTGCAGATAAAATACAGATCATAGAGGTGTTTTTTCATACCTTGTGATGGAAAGAACTGATATCTGACTGGTTTGGTGACATCAATACATCTTGTTCTCATGGGAAATAATCTCCCAAACAGATCTGTAGGAAGGAGTTTATATACCTCTTCAGTTTAATATAGTCAATGGTATGCATAGATGCAGAGATTCTTTCCAGTAAAGAAAACTTTGCTGTAGGGATTTGAAACATGCTGGAGAAATATTGCCTGGGTGAACACAGTGACTCACTGGAGTGATGAACCTCACGAAATATTTCATTTCTCCTGACATACTCTTCAGTTCTGGTACCTGACATTTAGCATCACTTCCAAAATAACTAGGACACAAGCACCCTTCTTTGTGTAAACTAATACAATTTTACTGTAGGAACTGAGGTGACTGTATTGATGTTCATCTACTGCCTTCTCTGGCTGGGGAGATGTTTATGGAAATGCTCCTGTTGTATCCTCTTTTGGCAATATCTCTACATCATTACCAAGACCAGCATTATCCATTTAAGTCATTATGTGTAAGAGATACAATTCAGTATGCAGGCAGATTTGTAATGTTGCTATTGATAAGGAAAGGAAGAAAGTAACTAAATATGTCTATTTCCATCTCTGTCCTTTCTCAGAGTGTGGGAGAGTATTTATTCTAGTGATTATCATCCACTTGCACTTGTTGCAATTAGCAGAGTATCCAGAGTGGCTGTGGGATGCGTGGCCAGAGCATCTATAATTTTTATTAGATCCCTCAGCTATTGCAACGAGAGTAGAGTCTTAACCAACATAGTCAAGAGAACAGAGTTACAAGACAAGAAGGAGGACTTGACTGTTCTAGTGAAAGGAGTGCTATAAGACCACCACTGTGATGGATCTTCTCTGGTAGGGGTTTGGGGAGAACTGCAGGAGGCTGGCACATGATTTGTTGCATGGTACTGCTGTCCTGAATCTGTGACCCCTGGTTTGTGTTTTCTGTAGAACTTCAAAAGGGAGCGTATTAAGTGGCAATAAATTTAATACAATGCTTCCTGCTTTGAAGCTAAGATGAGCCTGTTGTAGAACTTCATTTTGCTTGGGAACTGATGCAGCAGGCTGTACCCCACAGTAAAGTGGAAGCAGCTAGAATAGAAAAACTGATCGTAACAGTGACAAAGCAAATTGCGAAGAAGCCATTCAAGGTACCAGAAGGAAGCTTTCTTTATCTAGGATGATTGAAAGCTGTGACTAAAACGTTCCTGCCTGTCACTCCACAAGATTAAATTCTCTGATCCACCTTCTTTTTTCTTTTTTCTATTAGGTTATCTTATCTGTGGCATAGCTATCACCTTGACAGTTTAATTGTGTGTGTCTCTTGACCTCATTAATGATAGCTCTCCATTGGCCCACTCTTCCTTGCTTTGACCAGGTGGCCATATGGCTTCATTTTAACTTCCTCTAGTGAAATATTTCAAGTGAACATTCTTCTCCCAGTCAAGAAAGACTTCCTATACAATGAATCTCACTGTAGATCTCTAGTTGTTACTTGAGGCTCCTGGGTGACAGTACTTTCCTTCTCCCGGTTTCCTTTTTGCATAACTACTTAAAGCCATCTCTGGATGTTTATCTCCTCACTCATAGGTTTTGTGACTTAAAACTTGGTGAGATCTTACCATGATGTCATAAATTCTTTTCTACAGTTCATCAAAGTACAGTAGCAGGTACTAGAAACGGTGAGGGAACTAGGAGTTTATTTTGTCATAAAGAAAAGATGGCTTGTCATGACTGAGAATATACCACTAATGGTTCACTTAAACCTTCTGACATAATTCTGTCCATTAAATGGTTGAAATTTAAATCTCAAATATTAATCCATTTTGCCAAAGTAAACTTGCCAAGGAAAATGGGGCTTTTAGCACAGACAAGAAAAACAAATGCCAAATCCAAATTTCTTAGATTTGATTAGCATAAGCTTATTTCATATGTGACCCCAGAGATGCTGCTTGAGGGATTTGTTGTTCCAGAGAACATAGTCGAAATGGAAGGTAGCGTTTATGATTGGCGTTGGCCTCATAATTGAGTAACACATCATTTCTCCTTTCTTCATCAAGGTAGTAACTATAATTTTTGCTATCAGGAGTGCTCTTGTGTTTCCATTGTGTCTGATTTTCTGTCCTTTGTGACTTGAACAGAACTAGGATTTTCTCAAGATAATTTTTCTGAAGTTGTTGGATGACTGTGTTACTGATGGTAGAATAAAATTGTACTTAGATGTCAGACTGTTCTACTGCATAAATACCTGAGTTAACTGTAAAAAGGAGTGGGAACTTTGTTGCATTGGTTATACATTCAGTGTATGTTAATTTGTTTTGTAGTTGGCTTGCTTATCTGACATAAGTGTAGAAGTTGCTGTACATATGCACAGAACTCCAATGAAGGGACACTGACATAAGGTTGTAAACTGGAAAATAATTCAATATGATTATGGAGTCTCTATTACCCGTTCTTGATGGTATTTAAATGTGAAACTGAAAAGGCAGTCCTGAAAGAAGTCTGTGTTCAAAGTAGATTTGTTTATTTCGTGCCCAGAATTTCTATAACAAGGTAGTGAAACAGCTTCAGTGATGCAATATCATCATGTCAGATTACACAAATGGAAGTCTGGGATACAGACAGTCAAGTGAAGAATTTCACCAGGCAGATCTCCATTACTGTATTGCATTTTTTAAGAAATATTTACTACTGTAATACAATCATTATCCTCAGAAAATATTTCAGTAGTAAATGTTCTACTCGTGTATTAGTCTTTTTAAATGTTTGTTTTGTATAGGTGGAATGGAGGGTAAATATCAAGTTTTGTGGAGAAAAGTACAGTGAGGAAAAAAAAACCTTTCCCTGGATTTTTCACCTAATGATAGGAGAAGCAACACCTGATTGCTTCACATAATCAAAAAGTTGTATATTTTGGAGGTTTAGCCTTGTAACATTTGTTTTTGTCATCTTAACTGCATAATCCAAAGAATTTTATTGCCACCACTTCACAGGTCCCTCCATTAGACTGCATCCTTGCCTGTGTCTGCAATTTTTTTTCTTTTGAAAGTCTCAGGTCTGCAGTTCACTTTTTGACAAGTTCTGTGAAATGTTGGAAAGTGTTTATTATATATTCTGTTCATTCATCACGTATGTTAAAATATTGCAGATTAACTATATTTGTTCTTTTGTTTTGTTTTTTTTTTTAGTGCGAGTTAGATGGAAGCTTGCTATATGGAAATAACAGCTCCCATCTGTTTTGGAATAAATTAGTTGTCATACTGTCTTTACAAGGTGAACACTTGTCATAGACATCCTTCTGTTTCTGACTTGATTATATTTCTGACTTGACCACTTCAGTTTTCAGAGAACTTGAAAATTGCTGAAGAATGACCTTACAGACTCCATTATTAATCTCACGTACATAAAGGAATGGTTTTCAAAGAAAACATTCAGAACTCTGCTCATAATGAACTGAGGCTAGGAAAGTATGTGTTCTGCTTTGTTTTCTTTCTCTTTTGGTTTGTATTGTGATAGAAATGGATAACGCTTTGCAGAAGCAGTTGAGCCAGACTGTCTAATATTTTGTACCAAATGAAATACTAAAAATACTTGCATTCAGGTCACGCGCATATATTCTTTTCTTCTAGGCCCACTGGAAGTCTGCTTTTAGTATAGTATTTGTGAATTGCATCTATTCTTAATTCGTTTACGAGAATAGCGTTTGAGAAGAAGTGTGGTAGTTGCTAGGAATGTGGGAGACTGCAGATGCCCAACAGCTGCTGTTGAAAGGATCGCAACACCAAGCAGAAATCAGCTTCAATACAAATGGTCTCTTATCTCACAACACTGTCTCAGTGAGCCCAGGAAAAAAAACTCAACTTGGCTACCAGCAGTAACATGGTAGGTGTTGAAGGGATGAGTACTCAAATAGAATTATTTAAAAACAAAAAAAAAAAAAACAAAAAAAAACAAAAAAAAAAAAAAAAAACTTTTGGTAGCTTGGGTGAGTAGAAAAGTCTGGCTAGACAGGAAGGTTACTCTTTTTAACCCTTTAAAATGCCCCTTAATTATTGGCAGTGACCCTAGGTGAACTAATTCTGATCTAGAGAGAGATTTATTTCTCTAATCTCTTTAAGATCTGTTTCTGTTTTCAGAATAGGAAAACTACAGCTGTCTTAACCTTCATTTCTGCTCTGTGCCTTTTGCCACCTGCTGCCACTGAGTCTAAAAATATTACAATTTCTTTGCCCACAACCCACCATTTAGTAAACTAGTTATGTTGAGAGGGAAAAAATTAAGACAAGCCTTTTATAAGTCCCTCAGACTTACTCTGATCGTTGGAGAGCGAAAAATAGCAAGATACATTGGCTTTAGGGAGATACAGTGACAAAAGTACATTACATTAAATTGTAAGGCAATAAATTAAGATACGTGATCAAGCAGCATGGAGTAAAATACAGTTCAGTGTTGATATGTACAAACTGGTAATCACTAAGGAAAAAAATACTCGATTAAGTCCTCATTGCTGCCTGATTTTTGAATTAGATGGGTGCACTTAAGACGTTTTCTTTTATTTCACACCACTAACTTTATCCTTGCGTACTAATTAGCAAAAATTTCTGTTTAATGCTGATCAGCGTGCAAAACAAATAAATGTTGGTGTGTATGAGAAGCAAGTCCTAAAAAGTAATGCTAAAATGTAATTCCACTGCAGTAATGAGTGATGTGCCACTCCAGTTTTATGTGTAACATATTCTGATTGTAATGCTTTTACAAGGATGCAGCTAAAATGGAGGACACTTTCAGACTGGTGCAATAGAGTTTGAAACATAGGAAAAGGAAGAAAATAATAATAATAATAGTTTCCTTTTGTTTTCAAAATTGTATTTCCAGAAGTGTACATGGGTAGGAGTATATACAGAGTACATGGACTGAATAAAACCTCATATATGCCTGGCTTTTATAAAGATATGATGATAACAGGACATTGGGACAATTGAAAGGCAATAAACTAACAACTAGAACTATTTTTTTCTAATTCAGTGCAGTTTTAATGTATGGAGTGAACATACTGCCATAAGTTATCATTTGGGGCAGAAGCTTGTTAGATTAAAGGACTAAATCAGTATGTACAGCTGCCAAGAACACCCACAGCTTCATTAGACACAATTAAACAGAAGTTGTTGAGACATATACGTTTTCATACTTCACTGCATCAAAATCCTAGGAAATGACAGAGGTTAAGAATGAATAATTTTCATGTTACTCTCATGTAAAATCTCAGCCTTTTTTTGCTTCTGGAATTTTTTTGAATGTATATATGGGAGAGAGCAGTTGAGTTGCTTTAAATGAGAACATTGAACTGTGTGAGCTTTAAAGCTGTATTTCTAATGAACATCACAGAATTTTGCATAATGCAGGGATAAAATTCGCCATGAGAATTTCATGAACAGACTTCATGATTTCTTTGGCATTTTTGAAGGAAAGGCATGGGGCTTCTGTAGCTTGATCTAGAAATACCTGAGTGGTGCAACTCTTCTTGCTTCTGGTAGGAAGGAGGTGAGAGGAAAAAGACGACAAAAGGAGCTTTTTCTGCATGCCTTCGTTCTGTCTACTTGATTATTTTTTTTTTAATTACTACTTACATTTCTTCTGTTGGTAGGGAAATAATTATGCCCTGTTCTTAGCAAGAAACTGAACAATGAAGAGCTTGGCTTACGGGGTAGTTACATTAACTACCCTGAGCACATACAATAAGGCACACCATGACTGAGGAAATAGAAAGCCACATAGAATCCTGTTGGCTTGAGGGTACTTGTGTACTGGGCTTATATGGCAAGCTTTTGATGGCTGCAGGGGTGGCCTCTGTGAGCACAGTCCAACACTGCCTTATGTCAGACCAAAGCCAACTGCCCCTGTTCCAGAAGAGACCCGCTGCTGGCCAGAGCTGAGCCACGAGTTCCCTGTAGCCTATGGAGGAGCCTTCTGTGCAGCAGTGGATGTGGCTAAAAGGAGACTGCAGCCCATGGAGAGCACCCACAGGAGCAGTCTTGGGCCAGAGCTGCAGCCTGTGGGGATAAGCCCATGGTGCGACAGGGTATCTAGAGGAGTTGTCGCTTGTGGGTACCCTTGCTGAAGTGGTTCCTGCAGGATGGGCTCTGTGGTATGGTCATGTGTTGGAGCAGTGCTTGAGGAGCTGCAGCCTGTGAGAAGCCCATGTGGGATCAGTTTTGAAAGGGTATCCCATGGAAGGGACCCCACAGAGAGCAGAGGCAGAGAGAGAGACCATGAAGGAGCAAGAAGCATTATGGACTGACCGCAGCCCCTGTTCCCCTGTACTGCTGGAGGGGCGAAGGTAGAAGAGTGAAGATGGGGAAAAGAAGGATTTAGTTTGCTTTTAGTTCTCAGTGCTCTAGTCTGTTATCAATAGGTAATAAATTATATTAATCTCCTTTATGCTGAGTCTGCTTTGCCTATGACAGTAATTGGTGAGTGAATTCCCAGTCCTTATCGCAAACCACAAGGTGGTTGTTCTTGGTTTGGTTTTTTTTTGTTTGTTTTTTTTAAATCATATTTTCTTTCCCTGCCTTTTCAAGGAAGGGAAGCGAAAAAATAGCATGTTGGAGCTAAGCTATCTACTGGTGTGAAATCACCACAGCTTCTCAGGTGAACAAGTTAGTTGACTTGATATCTGCTCTATTTTCTTGAATTACTTTTCTTTGGATTATCTGTCCTTGTCTTATTGTCAATGCAATGTGTCTTAGTATTGCTTCTTCAGCTTCCATTTATACAGTTTTATCTTGATTTGAAGTAAGTATTAATGTCACATAAATCAAGAAGAATAGATTGAGTCTGGCTGCGGTATTTGCATTATTGTTACAGAAATTTTATATAAAGTTGGCTTGGTTTTTGTCAGACATCAGTAGACTGGGAGTGATGTCATCAGAGCTGTCACTTTTATCTGGAAGGTGTCAATGAATCTGGACTTTCCCACAGTGCTAATTTATCTCTGAATAGAGGTGTCGTGGGTTTTGTGATAGAACATAGGCACGTGTGTAAGAACTGGCAGAATGAAATTCATTCTAGATGTTGTTTTCTCTGACTGTTTTAAAAACAAATGCTTTTTCATGCTGTCTCTTTAAGAAGGAGAGGATGAGGAGGTAGAAGTGAGTTTAGTGCCCATCCTTCTGTTGATTTTCAGAATGTAGTTGGCTTCTTAGGAGTGAGGCTTTTAAATCTCCTTTAAAAGCAATGATCTTCAATCAAAACCAGATGTGTCAATGATGTGCATTTCCATTCTACTTTTCTTTCTTTGTCTCATTCTAACCCTGCCCAAATCAACAAAAATAATCTCTGAGAATGGTAATCCTTTTGACTTCTTTGGGGTTATTCACACCATTTGTGAGGACCCTTCACTATTGCTGTTAACTTTATGCTTCAGTCACCTTGCTTAATTGAATTTGGATGTCTTTATAAAAATTTAAGCAAAACAGCTTTTTTCAAAATCATTTCTGTTAGTATCAGTTTTATTCTGAATTCAGACACCTGTTTTCCAGTGTCCTTCTCAGCTGCCCAGGGAGGTTGTGGAGTCTCCTTCTCTGGAGATGTTCAAGACCTGCCTGGATGCCTACCTGTGTGACCTGGTGTAGGGAACCTGTTTGGCAGGGGGGTTGGACTCGATCTCTGGAGGTCCCTTCCAACCCCTACAATTCTGTGATTCCCCATTTTATTAATTGTTCTGATTTGCAACAAACATCTTTGTCTCCCTCCCACCACTTTGCAGTCTTAGAAAGGTTTTGCTCCTCCACAGTCACTAGCAATCCCATTCACAGTCCAGTCTCACTACCAAATGTGACTAGAGTTTCTTTTTCTCCCACAAAGTTGGTTAAGTTTTAAGTATTGCTGACATTTCACCTAGATTTGTTTTAAAATCTTCCCATGCTATTGATATGACCATGGTCCATGACCCAGTTATCTCAGATAACTGTGGGTGTTTTGTTTTTTCATTTTTTTCTTGGCCTCTCATGTTCCTTTGTCTTCCTTCTATTATCTTTAACCTAAAGACTGCATTTCTTGCAAACTGCTTTAAATATGTTCCTGAAATCCTTGTCCTGGTTTCTGATCTCTGTCTGCATCGCATATCTTTGCCTTTCAAGACTTAACACAACAATGCTTATCTCTCAAACGTATCTTTTCCCCATCTGCCTCGCTCATGCCAAGCATTCTGCCAGCACAGTGTGCTGTGCCATTTTTCCTCTTTCTCCCAGAGCTTAACTCATATCTTCACTCACAATAGCTCAAGTTCCTAGGTATTAATCAACTCATAATCTCACAACTGCATTTCAATATTTTCCCTATGGTCTTCCAACACTGATTTTTTTTTTTTTAAATTTGTTTAGCTGTTGCTTTTAAAGACAAGACCATTTGAGTGTAGATGTTTAAGTTTTCAAAGTATGTCTTCCCCTCATCCTTTGCTCTTTTCCAAAAATTCACTTTTGAAAGGCATTGAGAGATAAATCAACACTTAGAAATGCAACTTTATTCCTGTGAAGGTGAAGAGCGTGGGGTTAGAGAAACTTGGCTTGACTTGTCTTCTGTCCTGAGACCTGAATCAGCTTATTGGTTTAGCCAAATAGCCATACTGTTGCTTTGTACTGGTTACAGTTGAATTCTTTGTTTCAGAAAATCCCATCAGTATTCTTGCTCACTAACAATATTTCTTTTGCTAGTTGACAGTTTTGAAAACAAATACTTGAGATTTGGCTTATATGCTAGATACAGACACACTGGTTTGTTGTAGCAAACTGCGCTATCTGCCACAGTCTCCTTATGACAGATCTTGAGTAATTATTCTAAACGAAGGCATGCAATGTCACGGCAATATTTTGTGTTGAAACTTTTATTTATATATGGGGAAACTGTACACTATGATGCCATACTCTTCCTTTCCAATTTTTCACCTAACTTTTTTATTACACATTGCCATATTTACATTATGAGTCCTCTAAGTAAAATCCTTATCTCTGCACTGGGGAAAACTTCTAATGGCTCAGACTACTTTTAAATTAGATTCCATAAATAGATATGTGAAAGAAGTAGGTGGTTATTGCTGCAGCAGTCCCACTAATTGAACAAATCCAAACACTGGTGTGCTAGAGAAAATGAGAAATTCTACTTCTCATTACCTGTGCCCCTCCGTTAAAGTAAATACCTCAAACAGAGCTCGTTTCTTTCTCAGTAATGTTTCATGTTTATCTGTTTGCTTTTTAAAATACTTGCCACATGAACTAGAATTCTGTTAGAGTTTACTACCTCTTGTTTCCAGTAATAAGTTATGTAGACAATGTGGCTTTAACTCGTGTTTGATTAGAAGCTTTATGTTTTCAAATTAATTTCTTTCTAAGCTCTTTGCAAGGAATAGTAACCCGCTGCAGAGAGGTTACAGTACTGTGGACTTTGTCTGTTCTGCCTTAATGATACAAGGGAGTAGTTGAGCAAGAATAAATGAGGTACTTTTGGTGGGTAAAAATGTGAGCTGACTGTCAGTGTGAGATCGGTTCTAGGAGCAGTTAGCCAGCAGTAATAGGGCACACTTGAGTAATTGAATTTGCATAACAAGGCTTGCTGAAGAGAGCTGACAGGCCCAGAGATTTGTCTGGCTGGAGATCTCCAGATGGACGTGACCACACAGCAGCTGGGTGGCACGTTTCTCAGCATGGCCAGCAACACCCAGGCTGTCAGCTGGCCCCTGCGATGGCGGAGCCCTGGCAGGACAGCTGGTGGCTTCTGACAGCCCGCGGCCCCGCTAGAGGAGCTTTTCATCCTGCCTGTCAGGGTACAGGACCTGCGGGGACCGGTGGGAGGATGTAACAAGTCACCAGTGAGAGTTGTTAAGATGCTTCAGAAGCCTGCTTCTGTTAAATGGCTGCTGCTGTGCCGCTGAGAGTGAGCCTCCTGAAAGCTCTTTCCATCCTTAAACAAGGACAGGACAAACCTGTTCTCCAGCATTTTGTTTGGAAATCTCTCATTTGGTGTTAGTTTCTACATGTTGGGTTTCAATACCAATATTTACGTGTCTAACCAAGCATGCCCTCTCAGTGACATAAATGCGTTTTATGGACTTGATACATTTGTAAGGTGAAACGCTGGAGCTTTTTTCTTCCTATATTCCTTCCATCTGAACTAATCCTGCTGTATTCTGGATTTCACACGTTCAGTTAAAGGGAGCAGTTCGTGGAAATACACTGTAAAGGAAAGTGTAATCCAGGCAACAACTGTTCTACTTGAACAGTGTGCACAAAATATTCAGTATAGGTAGGAAAAGAGCATGTGATTCTAGAAATCTCTTCCTCAGTCATCCTACATCAAATTATGTAAAAAATCAAATCTGTTTCTTTATTGTTCCAAGTTGCTTAACTCTGATGTTCCTGAGCCTCAGATGCTAAGCACCAAGAAGTTGGATTTAAAATTGGTCCCCCTTTCAAATTAGGAAAGTTCTAGTTCACCGCAAGTTTAGAGTCCAGGTCATCCAATTTCCAAAATAGGAACAAAACCACTACAAGAGCTGTGCTGTCTCATCATCTTATCCTTTCTGTCCCGTTGGTGTTACATTCCCCACTTACTAGCTGCCACAACTGACAGTAGTAGGTGCCGCTGTTTAACATATAGGCTTGTGGTTTGAGCACTCCCTTTTTTTGATACATGCAAATCACTATGAACAGAGGGCACTAAGATTTTTATTGGACATGGTATACCAAAATGTCCTAACTTCTTACGGATCTTTTTGCTTCATCAAATTTATTAATTCACTTTCATTTGGGAAGGCTGGAGGAGAGATGTTTCCTACTGTTCTTCAAGTATTAGAGTTCGGGCTGTTCTGAGGAGGTATCATGCAAAGACTTTGCCAAGCTAGTAGCCCTAACTCCTGCCTGTTTTCTGAAAGCAGTATATCAAAATTGGGCGTTAGTCTTTTCCTTCTTATTGCACTCTACTAGAAAGTAATGTTTAGCCTTTGTAAACATGACCAGTAGATACTGGTACTCTTTTCTGCCCTTATCACTTCATTTGTACTGTAACTTAATGATTATGACTTAACTTTTGATGACCTTTATCCACCCCTACCCTTCCACCTCTGGAAACTTCACTACCTGTAACAGGCATGCCTAATTCTGCTGTGGCATTGCTCTGTTAGCAATCTCAGCTCAGGGCAACCTGGCTGGAAGCTCTTCCCCACCCACTCCATAATGTGAAGGTAACAGAGGGACTCCCGCATTACTGCTGTAATGGTTCATGTCTCAGCAGGTGGGCTGAGGTTCCCTGTCTGCACTTGAGCACTCTGCCTTTGGTCAGGCTAGAGGCTGTCTTTCATGAAGGAGGATGTTGTACCCGACTGAAGTCGGGACAGTTGCTGGCAGGAAGGGCCTTGCACCAATACAGGACTCTATTGGTGAGAGCAGTGTGAAACAGCTTTGTGATCCATCCCAGCCACCCAGTTTTTCAACTGGGTGTAGCACATTAGCTTAGTGCTGGGTCTTTCTTTCACTAAATAGTAATTTTGTTTGATTTGAATGGTTTGTGATATTTGTTTGATTTATTGAATGCTTTGTGATAGCATTTCAGAGACTGTCCAGAAAGGGTTTTCTCTTCTAAAAGAAGTCCCCATGAATGGAGAACAAATCAGACAAAGTGACAAAATAAAGACCACTCTGTTTTGGAGACTTGTGACATTTTTAATTATTTTTTTCGTATTTACTACGTGTTTAGTATGCAATAAGTATTTGCAAAAAAAAATTCTCTTTGAAAGAAACGAGATAGTCCCATTGAGCCTTTTAATTATTTTTTTATCTGTTCGTGAAACAAGCTGACATTACAGGTTACAATTTTTGTTGACTCCCTCAATGCTGCAACACAAAATTTGCAAGATTTAGCTTGTAGAACAGTAAACTCAAAGCATTTATGTTCAAACAGCTGTGATGGATGAGCAAATCACTAATTTGTGTCCATCAGATTAAAAAAAAAAATCCCCAAAACTAGAGAACATGCCACCTTATTTTTTGGTTACGTACATTGTTTTGGAATGGGAAAAACCTTCAAATCTGATGTATGTATATTCCCTTTAAGCCTATATTCTAAATAAATTCCTTTGGCTGTGCTTTTATCTGGTTCTGGAGACGTCCTTCTTAGGTCACTTATCTTTTTTTCCATTAATTGGCTCAAATTTTGGGATGTATTGTTGATTGAACAGGCTTTCCTGATGCATTAAGCAGCTTCCCAAGGAAGAGAGTTTTGATGATATTTTCAAATGCTTACATCATCATTTCACTGTTTCGTACATTGAGTTGTAGCTATCTCTTGATACAAGATGTAAAAAAGCCTTTTTTAAGACAAAGTACTGTATCTTTGGATTCAGTATGGGATTCTGATCTGCTTGCTTTCCTGTTTCTGCACAAAGAACATGAGGAATCTTACTTGAGATGGATATAGAGGCTGCACTGAGATAAGGAATGCAGTCTGAAAAACTGCTCCACAGAAACTAAGAATTATTGAAAGGCAGAAGTACCCTTATATATTTAGCCAAAAGTGATTAAGGAGCTGGCATTTCAAACATTGTATCAGGCATCATTAACTTCCCTGGTAGGACTGTAATGTTAGGCTGTGTTTAGCAGATCTGATAATTGTCTGTGCGTTGTCTGTGCCAGTGTTAGTAATTTCTGATGTGGATACTTTTATTCCAGTTGCTCAGTAGCTGGTTTATGCATTAAATTTCTGATGCCACGTAGAATATTCAATTCACATTTTGAACAATTATTTAAATATACATAGAATTAAATATGCTTTGTAAGTTTATCAGGCAACAACTCTCTTCTGCCTTCCTCCTTCACCCACTTTCCAGGAAAAGGGTGATGTGGGTGTCATCGAAACCTCTTGAGATGCCTGTATGCAGAGAACACAGACTGACTTCCCCCTGAGGCTCTGGATGTTTAGCTAAGTATATTGAGTACTGCTATGGACATATTTCTGTATTTTTCTCCCCTAAAGTGCCCACTAAAGTGTGTTGTGCTAATTAACAAGGGGTACAACAGCATGAGTGAGAGCCATACTCATGCATGACCTCTCTCCTGTTAGAGAAGACAGTACCAAAGTTAGGAAGTTCTGCTGTTCAAGGATGTTTATTAGAATGAAGTGTCTATTCAGAATTTAGTTGCTGTAGTTCACCTATTCTTCCCATTTTCCCTGTCACTTATGAATGAAAGTCCAGATCTCTGGGGACAAAAAAAAAAAAAAAAAATGCAGCTTCCTGGTTACATGTTCTGAGACAAGAATAAGCACAGAAAGATCACAGTACAACCACTTATGAACATTTTTTTTCTGTGCTTTTATCATACAACTGCAGTTCTTTTTCATCTTCATTTCAGGGTGTAATTGAAAAGCTAGTTTGAAACTGCAATGTTATCTCCCTATTTTTTTTTCTTCTGATTTAAGAGCTTTTAAAAAGCATATTTAAATTATTTTAGCCACTGTTTTCTTTCTATAACATTTTTTGGGCATTTAATAGATAGCTGCAAACGAAGTACAAAACACATGAAATTGCACTGTTTATTCCAGGTACTTATCTCGTGATTTTTTTTGAT
This sequence comes from Lagopus leucura, assembly GCF_019238085.1. Lineage (NCBI taxonomy): Eukaryota > Metazoa > Chordata > Aves > Galliformes > Phasianidae > Lagopus > Lagopus leucura. The sequence continues at coordinate 18,755,757 of NW_024962334.1, forward strand.
TGAGGAAGTTAAAACCGTCTGTTGAACAATTTACATGCATGTCAAAGTATTCTAGGGAACACTTGAAGGTGACAAGTTTTGGAATACAACCCTATGAGTTCTTTCTGCAGTATTGCCAATAACTGCATTTCTTCAGTGTGCATGAACCAGTTCATTTCTGATGTAATTGATTTGTGTAAAATGTTGAGAACAGAACATAAACATGGCTCAAGATGAGACAACAGTTTATCCTGGAGGATGCCTGTTTCTTATGTATGTATCACACAAGGCTTACTAATTATCAGGTTGTTTTTCTCCGCATAGGGCTTTTGTAATTCATTTTTATTTAGATTTTGATGCTAATATTCTTTCTTCTCTTAGGAAGAAATGTTTCTGTGCCCTCACTGGGTGCCTATCCCTTGTTGCTTGGACTGCTCTCTGAGCAGTAACAATTTAATCTTGTCTACTATTACATTTTCCATGCTAGCTTTATTCTTTGTTGTTGTTGTTTTTGTAACAGACTTACATACTTCAGTGTTTTTCTTATTTTTCTCTAATTTACTGCTATTAAAGTTTGCTTTGTATGTACTATGTTTGTATTTCCTAGTCATAGCTTTTGTTTTCATAAGATACAAAGCAATTTGAGATTCCTTGTTCTAGATGATCTATCTTCCTTATCTCCATTTTCTTCATCTGTGAGCACATACATGTGCCACTGTATATGCAGCCATCATCACCAGTTGAAAACTGATCTCTCATCTGTTCCTTTAAACTTTCATTGTTCTTTAATTTTACTTAGAATCATTCATTGCTCTACTGAATCTCTACTTGATTTTAGGTCCTTGCTTTCAACAGTGTTCCTGGGCAGTATGCCACACTGTTCTCTATACGTATGAATAAGACCCAGCTATGCCTCCCCATCTCTGTGAAGATGAAACTCTTGCAAGGTGTTGTTGTCCCCTTGTTTGCTTTGTGCTCCCTTTTTGGACTTGGCTTTATCATGCAGCTGATTAGGGAAAAATTACATTTGCTCCCTTGTTCCTCCACCTCTCCAAGAGGCAAATGCAGTGAAAATTGTGTTTACTCAAACAGGGTCTTTAAAGGTGTTCGCAGAACAAGTGCACAGTGAGGAACTGTGGAAATAGTAACGTGTGGTACAGAAGAGGAAAACCATGGAGTCTTCCAACAGCAGGAATGTGCAGTCTCTCGTTGATGGAGACCTAAACATGGTCTCTCTGTGTTAAGGCTCCTTATTCCTGGGTTCAACGCTTCCAGGAATTGAGTGCACCAAGGATCTCTGCTGTTGTGTGGCAAACTTACTCAGAAAGAGATTATAAAAGGAGGTTCAGAAGAGATTTTAAGCAGCTATCGTATGCCTTGACCCATTTGGGCACACTGCAGCTAGCACTATTTGAGAACAGCCTCTGTGAAATAAGCCAACTCTTACTAGTCAACTGGCATACAAGAATGTTTTGGTTTCTGAATGGAAAAGTGAAGTTTAAACATATGTCTGTGTTGGCAGCATAAATTACTTTCCTGCATAAGTGTCCAGAATTCCATTATTCTTTCTTTACATTTCCAGCAGAGCTCTTAACTGGGAGCTCAGACATCAAGGTTCTTGTTTTGTCCAAGTTCTAGTCAAGTCGGTTTGACACGTTCCCCTTCACTTGGCTGCCAACTGTTATAAGTTAATACTTGGAATGATCAGTCTCTTGTCTCACCCACCGTCATTCTATCCATATGTGGGCAGATCTGGGGATTTCAGTCCCAGTTCTTTTTCAGTCCCTTGTCCTGAAAGTCCCATAACCTTCAGAGTACCAGGTGGTAACAGTGGAAAGTGAGATGTGAAATAATTGTTTTTCATTTTAAAAATAATTGCAGTAGTTTTCACCTATTTTGCAGTAGGGCATTTTAACAATAAGCCATAGCAGTTCCTATACTTGTGTAAGTTCATGTAATTTTACACATAGTCCCACCAACTTTAAGTTAATTATATCTTGTGATGTATAGGATTCACAAAAGACATTTTAAAAGTTCTACATTTTATCAGACTTGTGACTGGGTTGAATCAGAAGGAAGCGTGTAGAAGACAGCAGCATTGTGCTAACCTCCTTGTGATGTGTGATAGGGCTTTTTTCCTTGTTTCTGTGGCTTATTCTCTGTGGAGAATGGTTAAATTTGTAATTGCATTGAGTGGTTCTCATGATGATGTTGAATTGTATATGCAGAAATCTTCACTGTAAATGTCTCTTGGTTATTTCTTCCCCTTATATTCATGATATAGCTGGCACAAGTTTCTAGTCTATCTGATGCATATTGGTCTTATTTGGTGGACGTAGTGTTCTTCTGTGAGTCATACAGCATCACTCTACAAACCGTTCCTGTTTACAGATCAGTATTTTTATTGCCTCGTTGACCTTAGAAAAGCACGAACAATTTCTGATCATTTCCTGATATGAATTGACAGTAGCAAGTAGTGCACTGGCTTATTGTAATTTTTTTCTTTCTTATTTGTATCAACCTGGGGTTTGTGTTTGGACAGCCATTTTGAGACATTTTGTTGTACGTCAAAATAATAGGTCCTAATGGATTGCTTCCTGCTTGACTAGACAAAAAATATTTATTTAAAAATAAATAAATTAACTGGACCTTAACAAGTGCAAAAGGAAGAGCAGAATAAAGTGTATTTTCTGTTATCAGCTTTGCTTTATCGGGTATTTATATTCTGCCTGTGATTTTATTATATATTAAATTCTGACAATAAGGTAGCTTTCCCTCGCCGGGGTCAGTGGTGTTCAGATTAATCAGGCTGACACTTCATGCCGGTGGGTCATGAACTGTTGATAATAGCATTAAATGGTGATTCACTTGCTGCGGGGAGCACAGCTCATTATCCACTCACTATATTAAATCATCGCCACAAACAGCCAGAATCCAGCATGTGGACACATATGCACACACATGCACTCTCTCACTTGTGCATGGGAAAGTCAGGGGTGCAGATTTCTGTCCATTCCTCTCTTTATTGCAACTGGTTTCCAGCACGCTGGCACCATCAGCTCCACCTCATTTGAGAGACGGGAGTTGTTCTGGGAAATCTGTTTTGTGTGTGAAACAGGACTCTGCAGTTTATCTTCTAGCTTCTCCCTGATGGGAGAGTATTATTTCTGTATCCACTTCTACGTTAGACAAAAGAAAAAGTAAAGTACATGCATGTCACTTCTAAAATGTTCTGTTTTCCGACACTAACAAGATGCAAAATGAAAACAATTGAAATGAAATTGTCTGGATTTCCCTGAACGTGGATTTTTGTTTAACACTGTGTTTGAGTAACTTCTGTATTAGTTTCAGATGTGCTTCTTTCCTGTTAAAAAAATATTTGCATTAAAAAAAAAAAAAGAAAAAGCAAATTAGTTGCTGTCCTATTGCAAAAAAAAAAAAAAAAAAAAAAAAAAGTGTGGATATTCTAATGGAAAACTTAAAAACTTCCCAAATAGCTTACCAATGGGTTTGTGATGTTGAGTGAGGGGGAAATCCCACCCTCTAATGTTTGCAAAGATTTTGCGATTAGCTGCGGATCTTAAGTTGTGTTCTTGTAAATGAAATGGGAGTTGAAAGCATTGCAAGGCATCTGTTCAGCACTTACTATGAAACGTAGGGCTTATTTCTCGTGAGCTTTCTGCCTCTGCCCTGCCTGTCTGCACCAATATCATTTGCTTTACAGAATCACAGAATCACCCGGGTTGGAAGGGACCCCAAGGATCATGTAGTTCCAACCCCCCTGCCTAGCAGAGCCACCAACCTTTAGTGCCACCACTGCTTTAGTGCAGGAGTGAGCATTTAGAGGCACTGCTCACAAGCCCTTGGCCTCAAGGTACGGTACCCTGAGCTAATCAGAGCCTCTAACAAGCACTGCAAGTGTGGACATTTTTAAATAGCTCCAGAAAACATTAAGTTTAATCAGTATACCGGTATGAATTAACACGAGAGCTATGTTAGACTTACTAATAACATCAAAATTGAGAAGCTGCGTTTTGCCTGTTTTGTTTTCCAGTGCACGTACGTTTGTATCTATCTTGTGTCAGTGTGTACGTTTATAACTGCTCTCAGAAAGGGAAACCTTTTTTGAAGCCGTTAACATTAATAAAAGTAAGAGGTGAATTATCGAGGGAAACATTTTAAATTCCTCGAATTGCCTCTTTCTGGTGAGGTTTGTAGGTGAACTAGCAGCTAGGAGCTGCTAGGAGAAACAAGGTGGCATGACAGCCCTGCGGGCCACTAGAGGTCACTGTTTGGTAATCAACTTCTAATGAACCAGAACCGTCGGGAAGGCCAATAAATTACGCTGTGGATTTTTCTAATTATGAATTCCTATTTAATCATTCAATGACATGTTAACTGTGGCGGTGGTTCTATGTACTTTGCATACACAGTTATGTTAATGTACTATTATATTTCTTAGGATGGAGGTCCTCCATCATTAGAGCAGTTCATTACCAAAGACTCTCTTATCTAATCATAATTACTGATTATGAGGAATAATTAACTTTGTTACCCTCTTGATTCTGTTCATAGGCAAATGCAGTACTATTATTTTCTTCTTCTTGTGGAAAACCAGGGTGCATGTTGACTTTAGATACCTTTACATTAAAGAAAAAAGGTTAATTTGGTTTTGTGCAAAATCTCTTAAGTTGTAGCACAGCAATAGTTGCAATTACTTGAAAAACAAAAAGTACAATACTTATAGTGAATTTCTTTCAGCTGACATGTTGTACAGTTCAGTGTGAAAATGTGCTTTGTTTCATGAAAATGCAGCATTTGGAGCATTTAAAGATTGGTAAATTTAAACCATACGATTGCATATTTGTCCTTCCTGAAACAATAAAAGTAATAACATAAATAGCGTCTCTTTTTAAAAATATTTCCATATTAAACTTAGAATTAGTGTGATGTAAAGAAGTATGGCTCATAATTTAATTACAGAATTTGAATTCATTGGGTAAGAGTCGTTAAATAAATTTGAGAACATCGAATGGTACATTACATTTTAGGCTGGAGGGCAATGCTAAATCTAGTTCTATGGAAGATACATATTTTCTATTTTGCAAAGGAATAATAATAGAATTATGTGCAGAGGACTCCTAAACAGGAAATAGATATGAGAACAGCCTTAAAAATAAAAATAAAAAACTACAAGATGCCTTAAATGGAAGGTCTGGATCATTCCAATTTCATCTGCTCTTGTAGCAGATGTCATCTTGCATTTTCTACTTTCTTTTTTAGTGTGGAATAAAAATTCTAGAATTAACCACGAATATGCTGAAAGAAGGCAGCAGAAAATCCTGTATTGCTCTATGGTTATAAAGTTAGGCTTTCTAAAAATAAGCATGTATTTTAAAGGAGAAACTGAAAGGTGATGTATGGGTTCTTTACTGTATCCTACATTAAGATTCAGTGACAGGGTGGTTGCAGAAATGCTCAGCACATCTGCAGCCGTGCACTGTGATAGTGGCTCACCTGACGGAAAAAATCTGTGGTCCTCATACCATGCAAAGCACTTTAAGGGACAAAAGCCGAAAGTTATTTCAAAAATGTTCAGTGCAGTCTTCAGTCCTGCTATTTTTCCAAGTGTTTCTTTCCAATTTCATTTGGTAAAACCTCATCGGCTGTCCAGTCATAGACTGTACCTGAAGTAGGTAAAATTAAAACTCTGGACTGGGCAAGTATCCAGCAGAAAATATTTGATACTTTTAAAATAACATCTAGCCCTTCTTTCTGACTATGTCTAGCCCAGTGTTGTTCAGAATTTCGTTAGACTGCTGTTAGAAACTAGATACATTTTGTAAATATAAATGAGATCCTACAGCTTGGGGTCGGACTGTGGCATTGCTACATCTTCAGCTCTTAGATAAACCAGAAATGTGTAGGACTAGGTATGCTGTGCTCTTCCACCCTCATTTTAATTTCTTTTTTGTTGTTGATCTTTTGTTTTTTGCAATGTTTTTATTATATGACAAGAAAGAATTAATGAATGCATCAACATAAACTGATCTTTGTGTCTTTATGCTTCTGCAGCTGGCTTTCTTAAAAGGGTACTTTTTACTAAGCAGAGCACTAGCACCCATACCTGTGGAACAATTGCAGTTTAAATATATGACTCAGTGTGATTTAATTTTTTTTCTCTTAGCAATGTGCTTAATGCCTTCTTTATTTAAAAAAAAAAAAAAAAAGAAAAAAAAAAAGAAAAAAAAAATGCTGCTCTGTTTTGTTGCTTTTGGGGGCCAATCTGCTTAATATAGTAAAGAAAAGTGCAAAGGACAAAAGTGTTTTTTTGTTTTTGTAAAAAAGGAATAATGTTACACTATTACTGTTACTAGAGAAATATATGAAAAATAATATGTCGTGATTTATTCTTCTTTCATAAAGTCCTTGTTATGCTGTGTAAATGTGGGGTTTTGGCTGCAGTGTATCTATTCCACAGTGGAGTATAGACATGTTTGCGTTTTGTTTTAAGGTATTATACATGAGTGTTTCATGCTTTCTAGATAGAGACATCCAGGTCCAACCAGCAAAATCTGCAGACATGGTGGCGTATGGCAAACTGCTTTCTATAATTTACAGAGCTCAGCAAATGTGGCCAAATGTCTCTTTTTGTTGGTCAGAGACCACAGCAGCTATATGGTGCTCGCTTGAGGCTGATGAGATCGAAAGCTGTGATGCCAAGGTGGAGTTCTGTGGCCTTTGCTGTTCCACACAAACCTTAAGCTAATGTGGTGATTTGGTTACTGTTGTTTGTTTGGGTATTGCTTGTGGGTTTTGGCAGGAGCAGATGGAATCGCTCTTCCAGCATTTTGCTTTTTCTAAAGGGGACACTGCAAATGCTCATCCCTTTCAGCTTTTTCTCATATTGTTCCATAACAGTATTTTTTTTTTTTTTAAGTTGCTGATCTTCTATGCGGTGTGGAATATTCTGAAGAAAGAGGAGTTGTGGAGCCATCAGTGTATGTTAAAGATGAGGCTCTGCCATCTTTCTAATGCTAAACATAAAATATTCTTGTTTTTGCAATATGCGATTGAGAAGTTCTTTTGTTTCTAGGATGTAATGCGTAATCCAGCCAGCATGGGAATTGTGCTGGAGCCTGTCTGCTGAAAATCAGTTATGTGGAGGGATAGCACTGGCCCACATGGTTGAGAAACTGTGTGCATGTTTATGTTTCATTTTCAGATCTTCACTGAAGCCCTAGAATTTCAAACAGTAGTGCTGGCCAAGAAGATCTTGGGTTATTTTCTTTGTTTCTTTTGTATTGATGTTGTGCTTACTCAGAACTCAGCTACGGTTAATGAAATAGCTTAGTGCCATGTGCTTTTTACATTTGGACTCTCCCAGAGTCTGATTGGAACACTTGGCTTATGGGATACCTGGAACATACCACTTCAGTTGTGCACTGGCTGGCCAGCCTTCTTGCTGATGTTGGGATAAAAACTTAAATACCTGCTTTGAACTGTGCTAAACCCTATGCAGTTAGCCCAAGATGGTAGATGTTTGCAGTTGGTGTTAAGTTTTAATATTTCTGTACAGGCTTGTGGCCCTAAATGAGATTTAGACCATACTCATAGATGTTGAGGAACAGCTAACTCTGGTACTCCAGCAGGGATACCCAAGGGCTTTTCCTGTTCTCCAGGGCTTTTTATGGTGGAGTATGGATTAAAGAGAGGGCATATGAGAAATAACTGGCATGAACTACTGCTCAGAAGTGTTTCTGATGCAGAATTTGGGGTATTAAAAATAAGCTGCTAATTTAATCGATCATGCTTTATTTTCTTTCTTACTGCAATGCTGTGAACTATTCTCCTTGGTAACTTTCCAGGTACTCTGGTGTTTCACTTTGCCATTCCAATAACTAGAACTAAACACAGTGCTGCCAACAGAACAGTCTCATCAGGCCTTTCTTTCAGCTTGTACTTTGTTGACAAGGTTAAAGCACCTTCTGTGTGCATTTGTCTGTTGCATCTTATTTTCTTTGGCTAATCATTTTGGAGGTGTCAGTTGCTACTTAATACCATCTATAATTTTTTCTGGTGCATTTGCTTCATGCTAAGCCTCTTTAACAATAGCTTCGACTCAGTTTTTGCATGATTTATTGAGAGGACGTATTGTTTTCTGTGTTTTGGCATCCTTCTGTAATACATCTAAATCAGATGGAAGATTTTTATGCTAGTGTCCATGGCCAAGTTCATGCAGTAATCCCTGCGGAATTCCACTCAGTGCTTCCTCTAAAGCATAAAGCTTCTCATTACTGTTTTGCCTGTTTTATTATTTCTTCTTCATTCTCTCTACACTGCCTTCCTGAAGATGTTTAAATATTTTTTTCTGTGCTCTTGAACCACTGTAACACGTGTGTTCCTGTTGTTCACATATATGTACCCTGATTACTTCAGCATGTTCCCTCAATGTTCCTATGGGTCCTTGCATGTACACTAGTGCCTCTTTAGTTGCCATAGGGAATGGGAGAGGTCGGTGCTGGCTTTTGTCTTTGCACAGCATCTAGCAAAATATAGCTAACCACAAGAGCAACACAAGCGCTAAAGAACGGGTATTAAAGTGTGCTCTGCCCCATCTTCTGTCTCCGTACTATTCTAGGAGGCAATATGTTTCAATTACTCTCTCACACTGGGCTCTCTAGAACAGGTAGCATATTGCTCACCTCTCTCTCATCTTTCTTTCACTCTATGCTGCTGTTATGAAAATAGCTGCATGGAGCATTAGTGCTGATGCTCACAGCCTGATCCACTCCTCGTTCTTGCCTGTGCTTCTGGGAGGCAGGGGTGGAGGAGGAGGAGGGAATTATTATTCTGCTGCTGACACAGGGAGAATGAGAGGGGCTTGATGCAACAGAAGATTATGTTCCCTGAGGATAAACAAACAGAAGGAGATAAATTAGGAGAGAGCATAATCCTGTTAATATGTGCATTCCTTAATTCTGATTCAGTTTTTCAAAACATACAATTTCACAGAGGTTAGAGATTTAATTAGTAACTGTAGACCATCTCTTGAAGTTTACCTTATAGGTTGAGGAGTGATGCTTTGAGTTGGCATTTGAGAAGCACAAATATGCCCGTAAACAGGAACAGTGGGCTGCGATATGAATATCGCATGAGGGAGAAATAATAGCGTGCACATCATCATTCCTTCCTCAATTAAAAAAATAAACTTTTGTTTGCTAGACTTCTTCACAGTACTGTTTGTTTGGAATTCAGCACAGCTTACTCCTTGCAGTCTTCTGTTGCTTTTTCAGCAGAAGCTGGGCCATTGTGATATTTATCTGAATTCAAACAAGGCTAATTAAAAGAGCTGCTGACAGTTGTTGTGATCTGACTTTGACTGGAGCTTGATGGTCATTATGGGTAAATAATGAACCAGGGCTGCAAATGTAGCAGCTGCCAACTTGGGATAGAAGAACAGCTATTGCGTCCAATTTAAGGATCTATCGACCGCTTCCCTTCTCCCTGCAGATCTTCTTCAGAGCAGAAAACTAATGTTTTCTACTGCTTTGTTTTGTGGTTTCAGCTATTTCTGATATAGCCTATAATTTCCTCTTAAATATTTAACCTAGTCCATTATTAGCTTTCAGAGTTAACAACTTTTCCATGGGGCTTTCTTCTCATTTTTATTGTTTTGGTTTTTTTGTTGTTTTTTTTTCTTTTTTCAGTTTGTTTTTATGTACAACGTAAGTGCTTTAATAATTATGATAATGAGCATTTAATTTGCCTGTTCCTACAGAATAAAAATCAACTCGTTTTTTTTCTTTGCACAGCCATAATTTTGCAGCTTTTATAATTGGGTGATGCTGTAAAAGGGATGCATCTACTTCCTCAAGCGTGCTTTTTCTCCTGGAGTTGCACTGAGCTCTTGTTGTATAAATCTTCAAAGCACTGACCTGAACCTCCATTTCCATTTTTGTTCAAACATCACTAGTTCATGAGGTATGCTGGTGCGAGGCTCTATTCATCAGAAGAGTGAGGTAGCAATGGCTTTCATTAAGGCGTAATTCCAAGTATGCCATCGCTTCATCATGAGCTTTGCCTTGTCCCATTAGCAAGCAAAACCGGTGAGTGCAAGGGAAAATGGCAGATTTTAGTAATAAATTAAATTAATTTTCCGCTAGAATCCCTGCCATCAAAAACGCAGAATAGACATTTAAAAGTCACTGCAGAATTTTATATCCACAAGAACTTCCCATTTGCTCAGCTGCCACGCGGAGAGGCAGCCGTGCATTATGTAAAATGTAGGAACATGCGCATAATGCGGCACGACTCAGGGTCTTGCTGGGAGGAAATGATCCCGAGCGTGCCCCTAAAAGACAAGCCCCATGCTCCGGGATATAATGATGAAAAATTGCCCGTTTATTTGTGCCTTTGTGCTTCGGCAAAAACCAAACTTTGGGTTGTTGCCTGTGCTGCGGCAGAGGGGCTTTGTGCGCGTGGTGCTCCGCTTGTGCGAGGCCGGGCTGACGTGCTGCTGGTCCCAGCTATAGCGCATCACCCCCAGCATGTGCAGAGCCATCCGTCTGTGTCACCAGCACCCCAGAGGACATCTGACATGGGCTAAGGAACAGAGACCGTGATCGCTTACAAATCAAACATGGCACGCTCTAAACCGATTGTGCACGGCAATCTTTTCGAGAAAGGACAACTAATTGAACATGATAAAGTGTAAAGTTAATTAACACCCTTAAATTTGTTGATTACTTTCACGGGATTATATTGTTCGTTGAGTAGCAGCTTTCTGTCCCAGCTGTCGCCTTTTTAGAGAATGTCTCTGGTAAACAATAGAGACACCATAACAAGTCGTAAATGGTCCCTGTGACAGCAGCCCCTTGTGAGGCTGCATCTGTAGAAAATGATTAGAACAATTGCATTTTAAAGACGGCTCACATCGCAGCCCGGTCCCATCGGCCCTCTTCTTTATCTCTGGTGATGGCAGACTGGTTAAAACATTTAAGTTCTTTGGAGCAAATTAAGTGATTTACTGTTTCGGTTCTACAGCGATAGAATAGCTTCATAGCTCTACCTTTGGTGCTGATTTTTGTAATAGGGAGAGAAATGAGATCCCTTGGAGCGGTGGGGGGTTTTGTTCTGTGTTGTTTTGTTTTTTTAATTACCTGAGGTCGTTCTGTTTACTCATTTCTTAGAAATAGATTAAGCCCGTAACACTTCGTCTACAAAGAGACTAGAAGGGAATGACCTCCTGTTTATATTGGATAAGTAGTTTCCTCTGGGTTACTTTACACTTACGGTATAATATATATAATTGTATAATTTGTATAGTATTATATAATTATAATTGTATATGAAATTATATTTTAAAATAAATTTAAATATCCTTTATTTCCAGTAAGGATTTGTAGCTGATGTTGCCTATGCATGTTGGTTGCCTGTACCTACAGTTGTCTTTTAGATGGTTCTTGATTTATACATGTAACAAAACAATAGTAACCTTTCTGGTTAATCTTTCCTTGTGTATTTTGGTTTAACTTTTTGCGAGTTGCACAAGCCAAAATATTTCTCTTGAGCTGGCAGGTACTTAAAAGGCACTGCTTTGCACTTATAAGCACGTACACACATAGACAGATGCAGGCTCTTAAGTTCACCTAACTGAAGGAGAGGAATCACAACAAGAAACTGCTTGTTTGGGGAAACGATAGTCATTTGGGTTACAGTTTTGCAAAAATGTTGGGATAAGGGACCAGTGTTCCCTTGCTCATTGAATGTACAACACTGTAAAATAGGAGAGAGCATTCAAACTTTAACACTTTAATTTTTCTTGTTGATTTTTACATCTATTTTGGGTTGTAAGCCAGTTGCTGAAATTATGTCTTGCTCAGTAGGCTGTATGCTGAATAGGTCACTGTTGAAATGGATGTTTGCCTTCTGAGCTTCTTCATCTTATAACCCTCATCCTTAGCTTGTTCAAAGCAGCTTCATTCACGTTTGATTTAAATTTTTCTTCTCAACTTTGTCAACAGCAGAAGTTATTATCTGCAGGTGCAACACAACAGTGATCTAAGTGGCACAGGGGAATGGTTGGGTGCTCTCTGTATTCAGCAGTGTAGCTGGAATCCTCCTCTAATGCACAGCCCTACAGTGACCCTTCTTTTTAACTTGTCTGTGCCCTCCTCTTCCTTTGAAAATGTAACACAACTGAAACTAGAAGCAGATACATTCATGTAGCATCTTCATTAACTTTCTTTTTCCTAGTAATTTCTATTTTTTATGATAAGCAAACTGCTTGTAGACAAACTCCTCTTACTGATGTAGCTTTAGGGATAGGGCCTTTGTTTTTGGAGCTGGAGGCATCCGTTGCAAATTACAGGATTGTTTCCAAGGTACTAAATATTGTAGGAGCTGTAATAAGCAAGGAAAAATGAATATGGAAGTGTTTGGTGGCTGGAGAACCTATAGACTGCCTGGCTGGGAGCCTAAAACTTGAGATTGTCTGAATCCAAACTGTCTCAGGACAGCTGTGGCCAGTTGCTGCTATCATATGAGGGCCCCTAAGCTTCCATTCACTTTTTCATATAAAACTGTGAACTTAGGAGCTGCTCTATGTCAGGTTCACTGGGCAAACTGTGGGCATTCAGTGAGAACCACGTGAATTGCACTAATCCTTGCCCTGCAAATGACTCAGGCAGATGTGACAGGATGTTTTAAGGAGCTGCTCTCTATTTACCTGTTCTCATTACAAAACATTAATCTTCCAGATTTTGTCCAAAACCTTTTGGTACCCAAGTGGAAAGCCTGTCCCTACGTGGGTATACATATTGCAGACCTACTCTAGAACTTCTCACTGTGCTTTTCTCCCAGATTCTTTGTGTGTGTGTGTGTGTGTGTGTGTGTGTGTGTGTGTGTCCCTCCCACTGGCTAGCTCTCTTATCTGCAAACCTGTTCCTGTCAATTTATATCTCTGGGAAACACTCTGATAGTCTTATGATTTACTGACTCAGAGTTGAGCTACTCTGTGCAATCTGCTGGCATGACCTCCTTAGAGGATTCTGCATGTGGGCTGGGGGGCTCTTACAGAGAGGCTGAGCACAGGGCAGCAGCCATGGGCTCCAGTAGCCCTGTCTTGCAGAGGAGGAGATCTTGCACATGCTGCTCACTAATACAGTTTCTCAGAAACTGCTCCCTGAGGACAAGAAGAAGCTCTCAGTATTTTGGAAAGAACAAACAGATCCTGAATATGGACTTTTGACCTGGCACGGTAATGTTTGAGGTGGTAAGAAATCTTACAGAAGTCAAAACGTGAAATGTAGTCATTAGCTTTGCTTTTTATTACATTGAAGCTGCATTGCTTTCTTCCTTGCTCTCATCAGCGTTAGAAACTGAGAATACTTCACTGGCCTGTGTTGTTGGTGAGGAATCTGTGATTTTTGAAATAGAGCAGTGTATTCTTGTCTAATGACTTTCCATTTTTAGCTGAAGTTACAGTTCTGCTCCTCCCTGCCTAACCTTGCAGAAATTACCTGTGTTATAGACTTGCTGCATTGCTTGTTTAATTCTGATAAAACAGCTAGTAAGTGGGGAGGGCCCTCAATGATAAAAATTAGTGTGAACTACGTAGGCTTTTGTTTTTAAAAACAGAACTTTCCAAGCCTTCCGCATTATACGACAAATTGCTCTTTTTTTTCTGGTTAGCTAATTTATTTTTTCTACTTGAAATGTAAGTGTTTGAACAAGTGAGAGAGTGCAGCTGTCAGAAGATTAACCAGCTGAAAACTATTGTCAGCATTAATTTTGCTCTAATAAATGACTCTCTGAAGCTATTTAGCAGTCTGTAATCTAGATACAAGGCTATTGACCTATGATGGATAGTACTGGATTTTGTTTGTAAGCTTTGACTTAAATTGTCTACTTAATTTGCTGCAGGTCAGATCACAGGATTAGTGGTAAAGGCCATTATGTGGTTTGAATAAAAATAGCTGGAGGAATGGAATGAAAATCATTGTGTTTATTAATGTAGCAATCTTTGCGGTCGTGTACATAGTAAATTGGTAGCCAACAAGATGACAATGACCTATTTGTGTTAGTTCTAAATCTAGGCGTTACTCTTTGCCAAGTTCTCGGTATTTGCCACATGAGTTGGCTGGGGAGGAGTTGTTCAAGTGAGATTAAGGATTGGCTGCAGATAAGGTGTCTTAGCAAGAGCAGAAAAGTCTTTACCATTGTCGATATATCAGTACTAAAGTGCTTATCGAGGAGCAGCATGTTTTGTATATATCAGTTGAAAGCTTTGGGTCTGTTTTTCCAGACATTCCAGTTTGGGACTCCCCAGTAATGGAGTGAGTCCAGCAAAGGGCTGCTAAGCTGATGAGGGAACTGGAGCATCTTTCGTGTGAGGAGAAGCTTGGAGAAGGCTGAAGGGGATGTTATTATATAGAAATGTCTGATGAGAAGGAGAGAGGCAGATCTTTCTTAGTTGTACCAAGACAAGAGGTAATGAGTGCAAAGAAAAATACGTGAAACTCCATTTTGGGAGTGGGTTTTCATTTGTGACTACACAACACTTAGCACAGTGCAGGGTGTTCCACTTACAGCCTGGAAACTACTTCAATATAAGGATTGTTACGGATGTGATGGTAGCTAGTTCATGAAAAAGAATTGTGAATCGTAGCTAGGGAACAGTCTGACTTATGTAGAAGCAGAGTGGTCCACCCCATAAAGAAAGAACAAACCATTTTACTTGGACGTTCTGTTTGCAAGAACACTGTTAACTAGTTTTATTTCAAATTATTATTTCAAATAAAACTAGCGTTTTGTATCAAAGGGGCCATAATCTGTAGCTGTACGTCCTAAAAGGCAAAAGCTTGATGCGTAACAGAGAATTTATACTGGTTATACTTCTTGCTGAAGTGAAAGATAGTGGGGAAGCTGATATGTTAATTAGTTTGGGGTAAATTTTCCTAGAAGCTCTACCAATTAAATCTGTTGGTGTTGAGGAGATCGACATTATAAGAGTAATTTGTATTAGAATTAGGCATCTTTTAAGGAGTTAAACATTTCATGCAGATGCTAAATATCACATGGGGAAAAAAAAGTGCTCTTTTTGTGCTTAAGAAGAATATGATCGAGAACTATGGGGTGTTCCTACTGGCCTGTGGTAAAATCGGATTGATTTTTTTGAATAAAACCGGGAATAGTGTGTTTGTATGTGTGTGTGCCTGTCAATTGTTTTACATTGGTTTTACATAGTACTTTATATGATTGTCTGTTACGTTTATGCATAGGAAGCTAATATAAGGTTTCTGAAACATTGTAGAACTTTGCTTCTGATTAGGAACATCATAAACCGTGGCATGTCAGAAGGCAAGCAGTAGGTTTCACATGTCTGTGACTTTTAGTTGTTCAGTTACCAGTCAGCAAGCATTGATAAAAACTTAGCCCAGAGTTTGGAAAAGCTGATAAAACAAGAGCTAATTTTGAGCAACTGTTGTGAATAGTCATGTTTGAAGAGCAGTTTGGCAACACATTTTACGTAGCAATTCAGTTACAATGAATTTTATGGGGTGCAAAGTCACAGGAAGGGTTGGTTGCTTCTTCGTATGAAATTATGAAAAGTCACATTGCCAGTTTTCTGTAATTCTTACGAGTTAATTGTCTGCCATTATTGCTGAAGATACAGCCTTCTTTAAGATGGCTTTATCTTCTGAAGTGTTTGAGAATTAAGATATGTAATCCTGTAAGTACTCAGACTATATATACTTACTAAATGCATACATTTTTCATCATTGGACCCTTACTGGTCAGGTGAAGTTGTTAAGACTTTTTAAAAGTACTGGTGTTAAATCCAGTGTTGTCTTGATTCAGGTGTTGGAGCTGCTCGAGCTGGAAACCTTACTTTCATGGTTGGTGGAGTGGAACAGGAATTTGATGCTGCCAAAGAGTTGCTAATATGTATGGGTTCCAATGTAGTCTACTGTGGAGAGGTTGGAACTGGACAGGTAATGCTGAGGCATTGAGAGTTATCTCAGACTTCTACTTTGGCTACTTTATTTTTCTTGAATGATATTTACTCTTCTGTTCCACAATGAAATGCCTTGTATTATGTTTTGTCACTTGTTTCCTTATTTTTCAACCATGATGAAATAGTATCTTGGCACCATTCTCAAGTATGTTGTATAGAATCAAAGAATGGCCTGGGTTGAAAAGGACCACAGTGATCATCTAGTTTCAACCCCCTGCTATGTGCAGGGTCACCAACCACCAGACCAGGCTGCACAGAGCCACATCCAGCCTGGCCTTGAATGCCTCCAGGGATGGGGCATCCACAGCCTCCTTGGGCAACCTGTTCCAGTGTGTCACCACCCTCTTTGTGAAAAACTTCCTCCTAAGTTAGCTTAGTACCAGAACATCTGACCTGGTGCTTTTTCACATTGTCTTGTTAAATTATACTTGTAAAAGGATACAGATTTTTATTTTATTTCTTCCAAATTTAGATTTATTGAGTGTTCTGAAGGATAAAGAGAACTCATGTGCAATGTTTACAAACTGAGCTACTATACTAAGAAAAAAATATTTCCTAATCTCTAAAAGTAGCATAGGGCACCTTTCATTGGTGTGTTGTACTGCTATACGTTTATGCTTACTGATGCTACCTTAAGAGAAGAGGTGTCTGAGCATATTTAATCAAAACTATCCCCAATTTAGTTAAAAAGATCCCTGTGTATTACTTATGCATAAATGTGTAATGCATTTTGATTAGAAAATGCAAAAACTAATTGACTGATAAACTTATTTTCAGGCTGCAAAGATTTGTAACAACATGCTTTTGGCCATCAGTATGATTGGAACTGCTGAGACTATGAATCTTGGAATCAGGTTAGTTTGATTTTTGTATTGGATTGAAAGTGTTTTCTCTGTGTTAACAGTCTTGTGTTTTACAGTTGACTTTTGCTAAGACAGTGACAATTGGATGGCATAGAAAATCTTTTGCCAGAAATTCTCTTATAAAAGCCATTAGCATGCTAAAGGTGTTACTTAACTAAGGTAGGGCTCTCAGAACAGGAATATTCTCTTGTGTTGACTGTAAAGGTTGTTACGTTCTGCATCTGAAGATAAGACTTTATTCTGTTATAGTGCTCTATACAATAATGTTTGTCGTACATCACATGCATAGGGGGTAATATAGAGATAGGTATTCAGATTCTAAGCTAATGTGCAGTATATTCTGAATATTATTCTCTCACGTGGCTCATGTTGGCTTTGTTTAACTTTGTGAAATCTTCCAAAATATATTGTAAAGTAAAAGTTCTTATGCAGTGCATGTATCATATTAAGATCAGTGCATAAAAAAATAACCTTTCTGTCAGAGTTTATCACTGTGGTTTGACCTAATTTCCAAAACTAATGTGTTGTCAAAGAGCTGGAGTATGTTCCACTCTGCTCTTTTCAATGCTAAAATTACCATTTCATTTCTAGCAGGTGATGCATTTGACTTGTAAGAAGCAGTATATTATACTTTATATGAAACAAAATGATTTTTCCTCTCCACTTGTAAACAATTTATTTTTCCTGTTGTGTTTGAAATTTTTTAAATACAGTAAGTTCAAGTACTGCTTCAGTATCGCAGTATTTGAACCTTCCTAAATTCTCTTGGCCAGATCTAAAACATTTGCAAATTTATATGCAGTTCTGTGTTTGAAGAGATTATCTTCCAGTTGTGTATCTTTTAAGGGTTCTTCACAATTATTCATCGCATGGTTGCATCCTTCCAGTTGGTCTGCTAAAACTATAGGTAGCGTAGATACTTACCAACTGGGCTTTGGACCGTGTGCTCATGTGGATTTGCTGCACTGTAAAAACAACAAGAGGGCATCAAATGCTTAAATAAATAAAAAAGAACACCTACATGTGTGCACATACACAAGGCAGTGTAATGGATTCACATTTCCTCTTAATTACCATATCAAGATGCAGTTGTTTTATTGAATTGCCCTTGTCTCAGATGTTAGACTATCTTGACCTATTAAGTTGTCATGTTGTAATTGAGATAAAAGAGGAATTTGCTTTGCATCAGTGCTAATTGGTTTATCAATATCCTGTAGCATTTACATTTTAAAATTGAGAGTCTGTAAGATACAGAGGCACGTCTGTATTAAGCCATAATAAAAACAGTGGCATTGTATACAACTGTTGTAATTCAGTATGGTGTAAAGCTTTCATCATGTTCTGGTTTAAGTCATGTTTCACTTAATAAAACATATGTAATTGATTTTTCATTAATTTTTTTGTCTGTATTTCTAGAAATTACTATGTTTAAAATTAAAAATAAAGAATAAAGTCAAGTTGAAACACAGGTATTCTGGGCATGTAATCTGTGCACAGAACAAATGGATGCCTGCAGCCATGTAGTAAGATTTTTGGAATTTTCATTTTTCATTTTATTGGCTTCCAGTGAAAATTTTGGTTGAATTTGTGTTCAGTATTTGTGAGCAAAAATCCACTATTGAGGTGACGATTTACTGACCTTCCTTGCTTACAGTGTTGGCAGTCAAGAAGAAACTGTAGTTATTGTAGAAGAAACCTGCTGATTGTAACCTGAATAATATGAAACACAGACACCTCATGCAGTTTTGGACTAAATGAGATTAAGACGTAGGCAGTAACGTAAAGCAGTTCAGGACCCTTGCACTGATTTTAATGTGCCGTGGATTAAATCCTGGAGATGACTTTTGTGTACAAGTAGAATAAGAGCTTTCCACTCTTGATGCATACAGATTTCTAACATGCAATTCACAGTTTTCTAATTGTTAAAAGTTTTCAATTTTTATAAGATGGGTTAGTTGTTTGTGTTTGTTTGTTTTAAAGTATAACGCTTTAAGGGTGGGTTGACTAACTAGTGAGAAATGGTTTGACTACCTGGGGAGAGTTGGAAGCTGAACTGATAAAATCTGACTCGACCTAGCGAAGGACTCCGGAAACCCAAAAATACCCTCAGAGCAGAAACAGTGGAGCTCATAAGTATTTTTAACTTCTAGATAGAATATAAAATTGCTGTGTCATGCATCATGTGTATTTGCTGTATTCTAGTCCTGAGTTTTAAGGACTTTGGATGATCAGTTATTCAAAATATTACTGACTGAACTAGATGTCACTAGAAGGTCATATTATAGTACCTTCCAGAAATCAATATATTCTTTCTTCAAAACAGCATGGCATTATACTATTAATAAACCACTTCTCTATTGTTTTCATTAACCGTGTGGCCTCAATTTTCACTTCATTCATTTCAGATTTTTAAATTACATCTGTTATTGTTTTATTTATATTTGAAATTACAGAATTTTTCCATACTTCAGTATAAGTAGCAGATAGAATATTGTCCAGAGGAAGGAAAATTGGCAT
Organism: Lagopus leucura; assembly: GCF_019238085.1. Taxonomy (NCBI): domain Eukaryota; kingdom Metazoa; phylum Chordata; class Aves; order Galliformes; family Phasianidae; genus Lagopus; species Lagopus leucura. The sequence continues at coordinate 18,775,137 of NW_024962334.1, forward strand.
TAATGAACAAAAAATCCCCATGAGCTCCCAGAAAAAAAAGGTGGTGTTTCTACATAATTGCTTTTTTTTTATATATATTTGCTTACCGTTAGACTTTACTCAATATCATCTTCCTTTACTAATGTAGATGTCCACTTTCATTGGAAGTTATTGGACTTGGATTCCATAAGTAATATTTAAAAAAAAATTCAGTCTGAGGTCTGACCATTGAAATACCTTTTTTATTTTTCCACTAATTTCATGCTTTATGAATGTTGCCATTAAAAGTTTTGAAGCTGTGGCAGACATTCTGGAAGTGAATTTACATTTTCGTTTGTATTACTGATTTTCTAGCATGATAGTGACACTCCTCAGTAGAAAAATTTCACATAAGTAGATTTTATTACATATTTTTATGGATGATAGAATCACAGAACTGCTCAGGTTGGAAAAGACCCTCAAGATCATCAAGTCCAACCACAACCTAACCATACCACCTTAACTCTAACAAACAACTCCTAAATCATGTCCCTGAGCACCACATCCAAACTGTTTTTAAACACATTCAGTAATGTGCATATCTCAAAATGCCAAAGTGAATTACTGTGTCAAATCAATGCACAGAATATGTGTAAGCTTCACAAATAAGAAATAAAATCATTAGTTGAAACTATCCACAGTCAGAGACTACTTTTCTTACTCTTTTTTTCTTTTTCTCATCTGAATGTCAGTAGCTTACTGAGTTCTGAGTTCTACTGTGGCAATGTCTAATACTAGCAAAGTAAGGCTTGGAAATGAGTTACTGATGATAACGAGTTTGTGTTTGGGTCAGATGGAAGCTGCTGCTCATCAAGCAGTGCTTGGTCCTTGCAGAGGCTCAGGGAAGGGCTTCTCTGCTGACACAAGATAGTACAAGGCAGTTTAATGGGGTTGGGAAATGAAGGACCATGACAGCAGTAAGTGGTCCTTGGCACTGCAGCATCACCGTTGTGCTTCTAACAGCAGAGGAAGTTGTCTCCCCTAGAAGAAACTACTCTGGTACCCAGATTTGTGTCAAAAATACTGCTGTTTCCTTAGCAGTTTTACTGTATATTAGTTTGTGCTTCCTTGCTTTTTTAGATCTTTAAAGTGCAAAGATGGTGAAAGAACTTTGCCTTGTGTTGCCAAGCCTCCAGATCTGGTTTTAGTGAGCATCCTTGGGCTGCAGATGAGCAGAACTGGGAGTCAGCAGCATAAGAGAGGCCTGTGCACCAGCCTGAGGCATGTAGCCCTGAGCACATTTCCATCACAAATTTTGGGAAGAAGGCCTTAAAACTGAATTCCTCTGAGAACTCTGTCTCTGCTGTCTTTATCTAAGTCTCCTGAAGGTTACTAATGATGCTTCAGAGCACTTACTTTGTTTAAAACACCGGTAGCACGATCATTTTTAGCTGTGGTAGGAAGGTCGTAAGGTTCCATTTGAATATTTTGCAACTTCATACGGTAATTCTCCCAAGCACCTTGAGATGTGAATCAACAGTTCAGCTACTACAGTTGTTACACCATAAAATGAGACATATACACCATAATATGAGGGCATATATTTTTTTCTTTTCTGTGAAATGTCTTGTGAGTTTCTCTCTCTGTTCCAGACTGAACTCCTGGAGGTATGTGTGAAAAATGCAGTATGTTATTTTGCCAAAGCTCGGTAAATCTTAAATATTGAGCAGTGGCTCAAAGGGATCCTACTTGAAGCATTTTTTGTTGTTGCTTGTGTGCTCATTGCTTAGTTTCTGCTGTTTGTTTCATGAGGAATGTTACTGAAGAAGCTGTAATTTGAGGCAGTGAATTGTTTTGGTGCTCTATTAGAAGTACAGTTAATACGTAGACTTCTTTTATGCTTATAAGGGAGAGGAATATTTTGGTAATTGTAAATTCACATGCACATGAACAAGCTCTTCCAACATCCAATGGCAAGTTGTTATGGGGACTGGCAGACTGTCATCATTTTGATAGCTTGAGCAGTATATCTCCTGAGCAGCAATGGAGCTCTTATGCAGAGAGTATCATATGTTCCCAGCCAATTTACAGGGAAACAGCAATAACATTTTATCATGGTTGAGAGCCCAGTAGCTGCTTCCTATTAAACTTGCCCTTTCAGATACCTGTCTCGGATTAATTTGTTGATTTCAAATGGAAACTCAGTCTTCTCCACTGAAGCATGACTTTCTAGGATAGACTCTCACTGAATGACAATTACTGTATATTCTAGCTAGTTTCAGACCATTACAAGCCTTGGGCACAGTGGAAGACAGAGGACTTCTTCAGTAACTGATTTTAATATGTCTAATTTTAACTGTCAGTTATATATGCACCACTGGATGAATCCTTAGAAAGATGAAATGCAAAGCACTTCTAACTTGCTCTTATTAATGATACACTTGCTGCAAAGGAGAAAAAAAAAATAGGTTCAGGTCTCCTGCAGAGAATCTGCATGATGTTTTAAGATCAGCGGAGTTTGAAGGAGCAGGGATTTAAACTGATGCTGTCTGCCTTTTTCCTTTGCTGGAGCAAAAATGTGCCAGATGTAATGTAGGTGGTATTTTACATATCTGCCTGACACACAGTTATCTTTTAAAATGTATTTTCACAGAGAGGTAGTTGGTACACTGTGAGGAGAGTATTTTTGGGAAGGGTTGTATGCATTTGGAAATAATAGGTTCTCTGCCTTGCCGTGTACTTGTAGCTGTAATTACAGATCACTGCATGCAGGCACTGCACTGCTAAAAATACTGATCTGGGTGTAAGAACGATAAGGAAACAAACAAACTAAAAGATTTCTTTTGGCCAAAAAGCAGCTGCTTTGTGCTTGAAAGCTCAGGCATTGTGTGCTCCCAGTGCATCTGGGGTTTTTTGGTTGGTTGATTCGGTTCGGTTGCATTTGGTTTTGGTATTTTTGATGACAACAATTAAAGCCTTTATTTTGAGAGGTTGTTGACGAAGATTTTGATACGCTATACAAGATAAAAGTACAATTAAAACACTGTGAGGACATATTGGTGCTGGAAATTTTTTTTTTTTTTTTTTTTTTAAAGAAGTGGCAATTGAAAGCTTTCAGAGGACTTCAGTAAATGGGGAGGAGGATAAAGCCCAGCCCCAGGGGCTGGTGCAGCAAGTCATAAATAAGGCTGTACAGCAGTGATGCTACAAAGGTATCTTTGCAGTACAGAAAGTGATCTTGCTTTGCATTAGGAAAACAGAGTCTTGTGCTGTTGTGGGAACAGGAAGCATATTGTAGAGGTTGCTGCCTGAGACATTGTTTTTCAAATCCTAAAATCCTATTGGAATAAATAGATAAATTTAGGAACTATTCCACTGATAATGAGATTTAATCACCTAAAAATTAAAACCTAGAGAGCTGCAGAGCCTGGGCGGGGTGTTAGGATTCCAATGGCTATGGAGATCTGCAAAAAGTCTGTGGTAAAAGCTAATGTAAGGACTTGTATAAAGGGTAAAGCTCCCCTGGAATTTTGTGGGAAAGTTTTTTTTATTTTTATCCTGTTTTCTTGTCCCTGGCAAAGGGGGGTTGATATATTCATTTTAAAATGTGCTTTTCTCATCTTTGATTGCTACTGGAAATAATTACCTTGATTTCTTTCTTGTACGACTGTGACTGACCATTTCTACAGGATCAGATTAGCGTTGGTATAAAAGTAATTAGAGTAAAATTTATATTAGCAACTTGATATCAGCATTAATACAAATTCATAAAACAGTTAATTTTCTAAAATATTAATATACTTTCAGTCTACACTGAGCAGCAGTTTATGCCATCAGCTCTATTTTCAAACAAATGGAACCATTCTAGAACAAATTTTATACTTGAACAAGCTTTGTTTTACCAGGATCAGTAACCTTATCAACAGTTGTCCCAGAACTATGATGTATGTTTGTGAATAGATTGCATATGTCACAGTAAGAGGCGGACTTGCCTCATAAGCTAGAGTACGTAATGAAGATCAAGTAATAGCGAAGCAAAATGCAGATGTATGCAATAGTAATATATATATTTTTAGAAATATATCCGGTTTGGTACTTGCTTCTCAATTATTTGCTTTGTTCAGCTCTAGATAGTACAATTTTGTTACGAAAAAGAAGCATGTGATCTAGTCACTGGCAGAACAGAATGCCTTGTAACAATTAGAAGGGAGCTGCACTTCTGAGAAGGCCTTTATTTTGCTTGCGCTTTCGGAATTGCTAGATTGCTAGATTGAAGACACTTTGCTTAGTACAAAGGAAAAAAGCTCTGAAAACCTGCTGCTTAAATGGTGGATTGATGGTCTTTAATCTAAAATACAGCTCTGCTACCCCCAATATCAATACTGTGTCATTTTTCATGGCTTGTAGTAAAGGGAGAGAAATGATGGCAGAGTCCTAAAATATAAAACAAGTCACCCATGTCTTGCGCATTTTGACATTAACAGTTCTCTTCCTTGACCTTTGACAGATTAGGGCTTGACCCAAAGCTGCTGGCCAAAATTCTAAATATGAGCTCGGGTCGCTGTTGGTCAAGCGATACGTACAACCCTGTTCCTGGAGTGATGGAAGGAGTACCATCTGCTAATAATTATCAAGGAGGCTTTGGAACAACGCTCATGGCTAAGGTACAGAATACTTACATGTAAAGGTATAGTTGCTTCTCTCTGGGCTTCTAGCAAGCATTCTCAATGAAAATTTATGATTACAAGGAAATGTGTGTGCATCGACAGAGGACATCTCAACCTATTACTGTAGCTCTGAATTAACAAGTAGTGCAGTGGGCTTTCCGTTATTCTCCAGCCTCTTCCTAGCTATTCCTGCTGCAGAGCCACTCAATGAGATGATATGCACTTCTCAGTTCTCAGTTGTTCTTAAGCTCCTGATGGACTTGTGTGTATGGCAAGTGCTCAGCAAGCTTTTTAGGTGGCTCTTGCATGACTGCTCTGGAACTTAAGAGCCTCAGCTCAAGTTCAGGAAAACCCTGCTGAACAAATTAGTTGCCCATAATGGCAAAAGCATCTAAAACCTTCAGCCTAATCTCTTCCAGATACCTTATGCTGTGCTACCACAAATGCCTTCTGGCATTCTTTTCCTTGCTGAGCCAGTTCCTAAGGTGTTGTGAATGCCTAAGGTCATGTGAAATGCGTAATGCAGACAGGCTTCAACCCACAGCCTCTGCAGACTGATTTTCTACAGGTGCCTGCGCTGTGCTGTGACCTCTCTTGAATTGTTGTCAGTGGTGGCAAATGTAATCCTTCTTAGAAGTAATAACCCAGTGATTTAAATTATTTGTCTGCAAAGTGAGAGATCTGGGTTTTAGGTCCTTTTCAGCATGAAGAAGTTGTAACTTACAGCTATCCCATCCCAGGAGGGTACACTTACTGCCACACTCTTGGCTGTTCGAGGAAAAGCGTGGTCCTGACTCACTCTGTGGTCGGGAAAGCAAAGCCCTTGGAGGCCAGAGGAAAGTAGGCAAGGAGGTCAGGGCTGTGCATCATGCTGATGAGGATGCAGTTGGAGGGAGGAACTGTAGGGCACTGACTTTTGAACTACTTGTGCTTTTACACAATGATTGCCTAAGGTGAATTACAAAAACAGCCCTGGAAGAGAACTCTGATCTCATCCCTTGATGGCTGGTGTGAAGTATTCTAAGTTTATGCAACAACAGCCAGCAGCTTTCATGTCTTTGAGGGATGTGTTAAAATACTGGAAAGCAGCAGTTTTTATGTCATGTTCATGTCATTGGACATAGGAGACAAGAAAACATTATTAAAATTCCTGATTTATAAAATGCTTCATATTATGCATTTGAGGTTGGCCAGGGTTATTGATTGGAGATAAGCAACCTGATCCTGGCAGTGTCTCAAAGCTCTTGTTTCTATCACGTGCAGCTTTCAAAATCCCTTCTGCCTGTTGTGCATTGTTTCACTGTGGAATCTCTGATCTTCTGGTTCTTAACTGTTACTCTTGTCTTGATTAACCTCATAAATAGGACGGGACGTATTCCCCTCCCTTTTAACTTTCTGTGTACATGGTGAATTTTTTCTCCCTTTTGTTCTGCTTCTAAGAGGGACCTTTGTCTAAGATCTTCGTCGGAGGACCAGCAGCTTGGCCTGTGCTTGTTTGTTGAAACTGTCAGCTTTTGTTTAAAGTATTATCAACACATAAGAGGATTGTTTCTCAGATATTTTTAATTGCTCTTCACTTTTTCTGATGCCTCACCTGCCCATCTTGTCTTCTAGACAGCCTATAGGCTGCTTCAGTAGGAGGGAAAGACAATAAATTCCTCTCTTGCCTGTTCAGTGTTGATAGAAAATTACTTGAATGAGTAAGGAGCCAAGAGAAAGCTGATCACATTTGTGATATTACATGGTGAAGTAGTGACCAGTTTTAAGGCACTGCTCCTTAGTTGTCAGAGGACTTCTATGATCCCTTTCATCCTGGTATGTGATAGATCATGTAGTATATAAGTTGAGTTGGGGACTCTTGTCTGGGAAGTACAAAGCATGCTTTTGCCACTTACAAGAAGCAAAAGCCAACTGTATTCGCAGCATGGTTACTGAGTAAATGTTGTCCTTGAATCCTGAGAAAAGCAAGATTTTTATCATAGTATTCTTGACTGATTGTGCTATATCTCAAATGACAAAGTTTCGTTTACATCAGCTCCAAAATAAGTCTAAGGAACCACACATTTCTACTGTGACCATTTTTTATGGATCGTTTTGTTGTTGTTGTTGTTTTTTACTTTTTTAAAATAGGTTTGCAACTGTCTCCTGAAAGAGAATCTGTTTCCCTTTTCCAAGCTGAGAAAAAGTGAGCAAAATAGTTGGTACAGTAAGACATCTGCAAGATTTTATCAGCTTCGTAGGGTATGAGAGGACCCGTAAATTATGCTCTGATTTTCACTTCTTCAGAAAGGTCAGCAAAAGACAAATTTCCTTTAGAGTTGTTTTCTGCTATTTCACTCAAGGATCTCCAGCTTTGAGAGAAAAGATCTTTTACAACCTAAAGCTAAAGATAAACTTTATATACAATTTGTGTTTTTATTCCTTCAAAGTTCCCATTAACAAAACAAAATTTTAAACACAAACAATCAGAAACCCCTAGGACCTTCCTGACTTTGGAGTCAGGAGTCCTAGTTCAAGTAAGCGCAGAGATGCTATCTAATATTTCAGCCATCTTGGAGCCCAGATTTCATTGTAAAAGCAAACAGACCTGCTTTATAAAATTGTCCTTGTGCTAGCAGTCTGTTCAGAATTTTCAGGGACTGTTTTTGTGCAAGCCCCTTCAGAGAAAAATAAACCACTGCTACTGAAACTAAGGACCTTCATTAGTTTGGAGCAGGATGATTTTGCTGTTCTACTATTACATGAAGTGATTTAAGATTTTTTGAATGAAGTGGACAATATGGCAAGATTTCACAAAGAGGGGCTGGACAAGATCAGGATTACATCGTGAAATATCTTACTGTAAATGAGGCTAAAGTCACTATTCTTAGACTTAAGTCATCAGTCATTGCTAGGCAAAAAGGAATGATGTGCAGTGATGCAAATGAGGAATCTTATCTGAATCCTGTGGCATCTGATACGTATGTTTTTCCCATTTTCCTAGATCTTGAAGTCATTCAAGGGTAATAGGAAGAGTAACTATAATTCTGATTTGTATCAGAATGACCTTTATAGGGCCGATTTACAGATCGAAGTGACATTTAGAGAATAGAGTAAGATCTTGAATTTCCTTGTGCTAATTCAAATACAGACGCACAGAAAGTAAAGACCTGTCTTGTAAGTCATTCTTGAGAAGCCAAAAGTGCTCTCAGCACTACTACAGTCTCTCAGTTCTTCTTATTTGTCATAAATATGGATATATTTTTAAATTAAACCCAGTAAAGGTGCAAATTCTATGAGCCATTGCAGTCTTGGATGGACAGCAAATGTAGTCACACACTAGTAACTCTGGAGAAGTATTTCTGCAGCTTTCTTAAAATATGGACCTCATAATTAAGTTCCACCCTCTTGCAATACCTTATAAAGGCAACCTTGAGAGCAGGCATTACTGTCATACTTAGATCTGTTTCTGTATCCAGGCCCTTGTTAGCTATTCTTTCGTCAGTAAGCTTCATGTCTGATTCAGCTTTAAAATTCAAGACATCCTCCAATCTGACTCGTCATTTCTGTCCAGCATGAAGCTGATTTTTTTATAACTTTAGTTAGTCATTGTGTTGGTACTTGCCTTTCATTTTTCTCCTGTTTATTTTGGATTGTAGATATAGTTGACCAAATGCTCTGGGAGGATACGATTTCAAATTATTCTTCTTGACGACCTCATTTTTTGCCCCAAACTTAGTGTTTAAAAATGCAGTCGAATTAGTCTCTATTTCCCTTCATCATTCTTTCATTAATTGCATGGTCACATTACAGTAAATGTAGGTAAAATGAGAGGCTTCAATTTTGCTGCTGTTCAAATACCTCCAGGTTTGTTTTTAACCTGTTTTTAACAAAAAAAATGTGTCACTCGACCAGTATGAAACGTATGTGAAATACTTAAGTGAATATCCAGAAGAATTTTAGTTTTGGGGATAGTGTAGTAAAGTGGAGGAAAAAAAAGTCTGAGCCTTGCTATCAGGTTGCATAGTGATCAAGTAAATTCCCTCTGTCCTGAAGGAAGTTGTCTTCCTTGTAGAGCTGTGTGTGAGCTGGGTTTTTGGGTTGGGTTTTGTTTTGTTTTCCTGTTGAATAACATTGAGTTGTTGTTTTCAAAATTAAAAACTAAACAAAGACTTCTTTCTTCCAGGACTGAAATCTTATACAGTAGACTTCTCTTAACAATGAAAGTCATTTAACATATTGTATGTACATGGCTATTGATAATCTTGTCATTTTTTTGTTGACTGTTTTCCTTTCCTTCCCTTCTTCCTCTCTGCCCTCTTTCTCTCCTTCTTCTCAGGATCTTGGCCTGGCCCAGATTTCTGCCACCAACACAAAGACTCCAGTTCCTTTGGGATCCCAGGCACATCAGATCTACAGGATGATGTGTGCAAAAGGCTATGCCCTGAAAGACTTCTCAGCTGTGTTCCAGTTTTTACGTGAGGAGGAAAGCTTGTGAGCTGTCCTTTGGCAATGGACACAATAATAAACCACATTTTTTTTATCCTTACAGCTCATTTGAGAAATATATGGGTTTAATGAAATACTGTGCATTCTGATCTCATACAGACTAATAATCTTTGGTTGTCTAAATCACAGCAAACTCTGGGACTTCATCAATTCTTGAAAGAGTGAGCCAGAGGAAGGGGTTGTTTGGCAACTAGCCAGACAGTGATTTCGTTTTATAAGAACCATCAAAAGTTTTTTCACTAGATGCAATAAATAAATGAATTTTTTTTTTTTATTAAACACTTAATTGCATATAAAATAATTTACGTTACAACCGCAAACTTAGGTGAATCTTGAAGAGTAAAGTTATATAGTGATTTAATGATATATAGTGATCTATCAAAATTGAAAGTGAATACTGTATGGAAAAAGGGAAGATTTCTTTTTCAATGAAGAAACACAGCTTGAGATGGATTTTATTATTTTTTCCTTGGACCTACTAGCCTTGGATTGATATGTAGTGAATTTTACCTGGGGTTCAGGTTGCAGATTAAGTTTATAGGCACATGTTACTAAGTGGAGAGCTGTTACAGCATGTTTGCCTGGTAGACTTAGTTAAAATAACATGGTATGCGTGTCTCTGCTGTAAAACTCTTACTGTATTTTGCTAACCCAGTTTTATATTTTCTTGTATTCTGTCACACGTTTTCTGTCACACATTTTCAGAGCTCAAAAACAGCACTTTCCAGAAGTTCTAACCAAGTGTGCATTTGCTTTAGGCAACTACTGCAGTAATATAAACCTAAACCCCATTATTTTGAGAAGAAATAAAAATCTATGCTGGTAAATACTTGTTCTATGGTTATTTGCTTTTAGTTTTGATGCAATCTTGCACACACACAATTCACTAAAAAGGTACTAAGTGGTCTTATATTTTTATTTGCTTGGGTTTTTACAAATTATCTTTCAGTAACAGGCTTTTGAGGAACTCTTGACTGTGTGATGCATACAGTAGTATATTTGCCTACGTATTACCTTAACCGTTCACTGCTTCTGGCAAAATACAGGTGTATTACTTATTAGGTGTATTATAAACTTAAATTTGTAAATGTAAGTGTTCACATCCATACTGACTCACAGGTTCTAAGCTGAATCAGGTCCATTACGCATTTACATTCCAATTTTGGTTCTGTGACAGATCCCTTTATATGTGCGCATTCAGGTAAGAAAATTTTGTGTTTGAATTAGCTCAATTCAGTGACTTTGATAACTTGAACGTTACATTTTAACCTGTTAGTAACATTATATGAAGTCATTAAACTACAGATTGATCTGGCATCCTTTCAGTTTGCTTCAAAGACTATGACGTCCCAGGTTATTCAGAGCTTAGGGGCTTGTTAATGTACGAGTTGAAGACTACCAGGAACAATCCTGCTTTTTAATAGTTGTCCTTCTCTCATGTGATAAAGCTGTTGATTCCATTCATTCCTTGAGATCTGACACAAAACTATCTGCAATAAAAACTATTAAAATTACCAAGTCAACCGCGTGAGTGCTGGAAAATGCACAAATGTGGAACCACTGTTAGAGGTGTGTGGCTCAACCTTTGACTGCAAGATCACATAGAGGTGTTTTTTTTCCTACAGCATTCCTGCCTCACATAACACAAAGGGTGGACCCAGTCCATAGTGAATTTGAGACTACAGGGATGCTTTTGCTGATAGGATCCTTGTTTGCTTGTCAGTTTTACAATGAATGAGACAAAGAATGGTAGGAGAGGTCTGGTTAAGTCTCCTCTGTATTTGACTAGGAGAGCTGTCTGGTAGCCGGATTGCTGAGGATTTCTAATAGATGCATCCTTCTAGTGTCCAGCCCAGCCTGGTGCAGCAGTTTCTATCAATGTGTTTGCTTGCAGGAAGCATAACTATTTGCTTTCTTAATATGGTAGATGCACATATAAATGTTAGGAGCCATAAGGAATGGAATATGTCTAGCGAGACAGACCATTTTTAGCTTCCGAAATCATAAAGTCTTTGTTAAGCATGTAAAAACTTTTGAGCTACTTCTGTGTTTCTGCTCAAGGCTAACTCAGGCTTCTTGGGGTCCATTTCTCCTCTCCTGCAACCACTGATCAAATTTTAAATTCCTACTCTGAAGCTCACATTGGAGTAGAGACTGCCAGAATGCTCTCTTGGCAAACCAATAAAACTAAATGTTTTCTGATCTGTTTCGTAGAGGAGGATTTTGGCTGAAATTAAAAACAAAAACCAAACCAAAAAAAGCCAGCTCTGGGGCAGACAGCCAGCATGTAAAATTTTAGACCAAGCAGTTAGTTTGGCAAAGTTAGAAACAACTTTTACTATAAATCTTACTGTGGAAAGTGCCTTGAAACTTGTAATAATATCCAGTACCTGAAGCCAGTAATACAATTTCTGGTATAATACACATAGTTTTCCTAATTCTGCAGGGAAATACTGTACTACTGGATACATATAGTGGTGGTGGTATTCATGCTAGCTACATCTATTCTGCATCTGCCTGTGTGTGTAATCTTTTGCTCTGCATGGGGTATACTTCTGGCCTATGGAAATTAAGCAAGTACTAAAACTGTTGTCACTGCCAGAAACAGGCGTTGAAAACAGCAATTTATTGAGCTGAACAGAAAGACAGTGAAATTGGTTAAATTTCTACACTAATTACTTCCCAGTGCATACACACAAATTAGGTACAGCAAATTAGTTGTATATTTTATAAATGTCCCAAAGGGAAACTTGAGGTAACTTCTTTTAAAATTGTTTGGAATGTTAAATTAGCCCTCCCATCCTGCTTGCTTGGAAATTCACCTATATCAAATGCATTTATTGACTAGCAGGAAAACATTGTCAACCAATAAAACTAGTGATGGTTTTTAAAAAAATACCTAAGCAGCCTTCTCTCAATTATGATTCTGTATAAACCATCTTAAGCAACTATTTTTGGTGGTCGTTTAACAGAGGAGGCCTTCTATTAAAACTGCTGAGTATGATGTTGCTTTAACTTTTTTTATGGCTCTTACAAGCCTCAGGTGGAAGAGGAGGCATTCTGACCAAGTAAAAGTATTATACGTGATAGTCTGGCTCTGGTTTAATCAATGGGAATGTTGCCATTAACTACAAGACTGCCAGGATTTCACAGCATTTTTGGAATGGTGGGGTAGTTCCAGTGCAGCTGTGGCCAAGATGCAGCTTCAGGGCATCTCTCAGGCAGGGATTGTGCCACATTGATGGCATCAGGATTCTGAAAAGTTGGGATGTCAGCTGTGAAAGGAAGGAGCCAGCTGGAGCTGCTGGAGGTGATATTGCCAGTCTGTGTCCCAGCCTTGTCCTGCAGCAGATGATAGAGCTGCTGAGAGCACAAAACAGCTGCTGTCACTTCCAGCCTGTGAACAGAGCTGCCCACCTTTTCAGCTGTATAAATGTTACAACTGACATGAAAGGATGTTCCCAAGTGATCTGCAGAACATAAAGACTGAGCCTGTTCATGGAGCAAGCAGAGAAAACCATCGTACAGGGGCTATGATATTGATGTCTTTCTGCAATCTTAGTTCTCCATCTTGATCAGCAAGATCAAAACTATCCAGACCCTACTCAAAAGGTACTTTAAGACTGGAGTGGTACCTCTTGCTTTTGATTTGCCTTTATGTCATCATTACTGTCCCCGTCTCCATATAAAACCAGATATAAGTCCGTTTTGCTCAAGAAAAGCTGAGAATATTTTCTGTCTTACAAGAGGAAACTGTCTTACAAGTTGTAGAAACTTTGATGCAGTGTAGAAGTCTGCGCTGTGTTTTCATGGCTCACTGAAGCAATGCGTGGAGCTTGGGCCCTCTGTGGCGTTCTAGATTTATGGATTGGTAGGATCCTCTCAAAGTCATGGGACTTTACAAAGCAAAGCCTTTTTGTTGACATCTCTATCAAGTTCTTAGAACTTGCTGCAAGCCTTGCAAAACTGAAAAATTATACTTCTGCAGGGGGAGAAATTTAATTCAAGGTCTACAAATGAATAAGCAGTGTTTTAGAAAAGCACAAGCTTACAAGACGTGTTTGACATTGTGTGCGATAGCATAATGGATGTATGGTCTTTAAAGGCTACTGGTATGTTTAAGATTTGTTGCTTTCTATATATGATTTGTCACAGTCCGTCCTGTCTGCTGGCACAGTTGCACATAATTTTTTCTCCCATAAGAATAATAACAACAGTTAGAAAATTTTCTTAGGTGGACAGAGAATGAGTATTTTTATGGCTGGTGCACTCAGTAGACGTATGACATAGAATTAGGCATCCATATGGCAATGATTTTTTGTTGGTGGTAGTATTCATCATAGATGGTGAGCACTTGCAGTAAATTGAAACAGGTGGATAAACCTTTTTAAAGTACTAAATGTCTTCTTATAGCAACTGTATGATAAAAAGCCGTCTGGCTCTTTCTGTGCTGACACCCAACTCTTCCTTTTGACCTTGGCCTGAAATGAGATCTTGATTTTCGTTTAAGGTCGGAGGTAGCTCAGTGTGTTTCTTCCTTTGGTGTTGCTGAGCCTCACATTGGTGATAACAGTGTTCTGCTAAGTAAATTACATGTGAGGCCTGGAAATAATAAATATGCTAACATACGTTCTATGAATTTTACTGATTTCAAAAAAACTTGGAGTGCTGTTATATATCATGCAACTGATACAAAGGTAAGTTTGCTCATACCTGAAATACAGCTACCCTGGAAAGAAAAGCAAGTATTGTTACTATGCGTTTCAATGCCTGCAGTATTTTAAGAAAAGAAATTAATTGCATACTGAAAATTTGTTTTGTTGAAATTCAAATGAAAAACCAGACAAGTAAAACAAAAGCAGTAGTGATTTGGAAAGTAACTTAAAGAATACTTACAATAATACATATTATACTTGTTCTTAGTGCCTTCTTCCAGATGATGCCAGTGTTAACTGGGCTGTAGTCACTGGTTGTAGACACACCTGAGTCGGCTGCAGTTTGCTTACATATCTGTAGCTCTTTTGTCCCAGAGACTTTCCTGGGAATCTTGGTGAATACCTGAGCAGCTAGCCCAAGTGTTGTGTAAGCTGTTTGCAGTACCTAAGCTGGATGGTTTGTGGGCAACAGTAGGAGGATTCCAGTTATCATGCCTGTTTTTCCATGACTGTAGATGCTGTTCAATGACCAATATTTAGTAAGCTAGTGTATTGGATGTTGTTGCTTTTGTCTGCTTTATAGCATCATCTCGGCATCATCTGCTGCTTCTTTCTCTGTTTGCACGATGCCCAGGATGTATCCCCTGCCTGATGGTTCTGTTGAACCATCTTATCTGCTCAGTCTCCTGTAATTCACACAACTGTGGACTTTTCAAGGGCTATCTTTCAGATCCCAGCTTCCCACTATATTCCTGACATGTTCTGGATAGCTTTAGAATAATAAAACCATAGAACAGGATCATCTAGGTGGGAAAAGAGCATGAAGATCAAGTCCAGCCATCCACCTGACCTCCCCAGTGCCATCACTAAATCACGTCTCTTAGTGCTATATCCTTACATGCCATACTGATATGTATTGGGTTAAAAATTCTAGTTCCATTTTTCTCTACACAATTTCGTACACTAAAAAAAAAAAAGTCTTCTAGCCTGTGGGTAGCTATTTCCAGTGCCTTTATGTGTTAGTATCTATGTTTGTACTATGTATGACAGGATTTTACTGATAAACATTTGCTGACTGTTATGTTTAACTGCGATGTGAACTGTTGGTGTTGTGTAATAATAACACCAGCTTCCAATCAGTCTGCAACTCACAAGGAAGGCTAACTGATGCTACTTAACGGTGATGGAAGCTGGAGCTTCAGATATGTGGATTTAAGAGATGCATGGGTTCCTGTGCAGTCAGGCTTCAATGCAAGCTCTGCTTGTTTGCAGCTATGGATTGCATGGAACCAGAAGCCTGCAGTGTATCAGTTGTTTGAGTTTGTTAGTCCTCTGAGCTGTGCTGTGGACACTAAACTGGGCTATTACATTACTCCATCACTGCTAAAAATTAGCCAACGTCTGGTCCCTGCCAGGAGAAAAGGAGAACAACACTGCTAAACCAGTGGAGATGGTTTACACCTATCACAGGAGTTAAAACCAACATGATGCTCTTCCTGCAAGGCCACTAGGTTCTGTCACAACCCCCAGTGCTACGCTTTTTATTTCTGCTTGTCCTAGATAGGGAACTGCTAGCTGATGTGGTTGCAAACTGAGTGTGGGTGCAATAAAAAGAGGAGAACTAAGCAGACCCTGTGCCTGTGTGGCTTGCCAGGCCTATCAGTGTGAGGTGGCTCCTTGTAAAACAGATAGGGACTGCAATGGGCTCCCTCTGGCACTGTGATAAAGGTGGAGACACCTAGTCCGCAGATATCTCTAGATACTGCTGCTGAGCTCCCAGGCAGCAGAATGCAGTTCCTGTCCCCACTGCACCACCCAACGCTGAAGTTTGAGCAATAAACATCACACCAGCCTCTCCAAATTCTCCCCTGGGCCGCTTGTGGCTATAGTTTTGGCAGCTTTGTCTGCCTTGGCCCTTGCTGCCTGGAATCTACTTCTACACTTCCTCTTGAAAATTCCCTTTTCAGCTCTGTGCCTGAGCTAACTATGGGCCTTCAGTGTGAGTGTAAATAACGTTAGGTCTTACTTGCTTTCCATGTGCTCCCAGTAGTGCCAGAAAGCACATAATGAATGTGTCTCCCTTGTTTCTTCCAGACTTAATAAGTAAACGGAGCTATAAACAGTAAGCCAAAAGGATGGTGATGGTAGGCATTTATGGGGTAATAGGAATTTGTTCATTGAACCCGTCGTTGTGCTACTTCATGTCTGCGGTATCTCGGCTTTTGCTGCAAGCAGGAGTGATGTGTGTTACTTTTCATATGAGGAGGAGCCAGAACTGGCTGTCTGCAGAATTGTGGCCGTCATTTTGAAACGCTTACATTGTGTTCTTTTAAAGCTCAAATGATAACTTGCCATTTTTGTACGTTAAGTTGTAGCTGCTTTGTTTTTTTAATCCATTTTCCATAACTGGCTGCTCTAATATGTTTCCTACTTCCTTCTCCATCCACGTAACAGCCTGCATGTTGTTGGCTATATATACCATCTAAAATCGCATTCTGGAATCTATGAGAAACTCAAGTCTGGAGGTAACCCTGCCATGGTGCTGTTAATAACACATTGCAAACAAGAAAGTAGTAAGTGGAAATAATGCACTCATTTAGAAGTAATAAATCCTTTGATCTTTCTTTGAAGCAAGGGTATATGCTTAAACTACCAATTCAGGGACAACCAGATGCCCATAAAGAATGGTTCTTTGCTTTGATAGAAAATCGCTGAGGCCTGCCCAGCAGCTCTGGTCTGTAAACAGATTAGTTAAGTGCTCATCAGCTCTGATTTGCATAGGACAGTCTTTGCACTCAAGCCCTACTCCCAGCATTAACGAGGTATTTACTTGCAGGAAAGCTACTGGATTCCTTTTAGTCAGCAGTCTCAGTCAAAAACTGCTTTGTGAGAATGGGGAGCATGAATTAGAAACAGCATCTTTCCCTGCAAAGATGTCAACAAGCAAATAGTGACCAGAGGTCTGGTGTGTTTCCTGAGCATCTTTAATGCCGGAGGGTGGGAACTGCACAAACAGCTCATACCTGGAAACTGGGAAGAAAGTGACTTCCCTCTGCTTGCTGGTGGCTTTCATCCTTGGTTTGATGAAGAGGGGGATTGTGAAGCAGACATGGGTGTGTGAGTGAGAAGGATCCCAGGGCTGAAGGGTTCACCGATGAGGATTGCTCTGGGCTGTAAAATACTCATCACCTCAGAATAAAATAAATTCCTCCTGGATGCTTGCTGTTCTCGCTGTTTGTGTGCAGAAGCTGTGTGCAGCCTGCAAATTTGGGAGTTAGATTTTCCCTGTTTAAACTTCTTTTGATCTGCACAGTTGCTTTTTTTTCCCCTAATACAAAGGGAGGTCAGCCTTAGCCACAGCCAGAGCAGATGGTGGGACTCGCCCTCGAGCACTGAAGAGCACTTCTTCATCGTTTGCATTTTAAAGTGCATTACTTCTCCATTTATTTCACCCTGGCCAATGGTTTGCTGTTCTTCTGAATCAAGAAAGCAGTAAAACCACAGCTTTTTCTGCTAGAGACAAAACCAGAAAATTGGGACAAATAGAACCCGTGAAGTATTGATGAAACTGCTGTCAGCACTGTCAGAGTAAATCTGCTGCAGCTGGGAAGATCTTAAAAATGATAAACTAGATTCTTTCTGCATTAACAATCTCACAGACTTTGGGGTGACAGTCAGGGGTATCATGGAGGTACATGAGTTTTGAACACAATACCTATGTTAGACACGGGAAAGTTAATCATGAAGTTCTGACTTACCCTGGTAACTCCAGGGTAAGCGCGATGAATCTGTTTTTTCACTGCTTACACTGTTTCCCCTTTTGCTTGAAAAGTGAACATAGGTTAGTGTCTTTGTACCTGAAAAAACAGGGTGGAAGGCTGGACTGAGGAAAACACATATCATTCTCTCAGGCATGCTAAATATAGTTATAAACTCTTCCCTGTAAATCCCACTTTGGCTTTCATTTATTTATTTCACCAGCCAGATGCTAGTTTTTCACTTAGGCTACGATAGAACCATTACCCAAACACCTCCTCAAAAAATAAGATCTACATTATTACAGGGCGCTCTGCTTTAGTCCGTCAGCTGTCTGCCTTTGAAGGCCTGTGTTCAGCCCCTCCGTTTTATAGTGCCAAGATTCAAATATGGGATTGCTAGAGGAAATTAATTACTAGTAAATTTAGAACAAAGGAAAGAACCTGCAATTTCACAGCATGTAAAACACCTCTTGGAATTCTTTGCTTTCTTCTTGGAGACCAATGTGTCAAATTCTTGGAATTATTTTAAAGGGTTTGGTAAAATACACAGCTATCCAGCAAGCTGTAATAAAATCTTATGCTTAAGGATACAAATACCAGGCATAAATGTATTTTGTCTTTAGCCCCTTCAGACCACACCAGCACATTGTGCATTGCAAAGCACTGGAGTCTGTGCTTTTCTGGTGCTCTGAGTGCTGAGTATGGCTGAGGGCAAAAAGTGAGGCTGAGTGGAACACAGCTGTGGTGCAGGGTGCGACATCCTCCATTGGGGTGCCCTGCCCCTGAGCACTGCAGCTGCTGCCCAACTCCCATCAACCTCCAGAGGCCAACCAGGGGCAGCAATGGGCTCCTCGCCCTGCATGGCTTCACACTTCAGTACCCAAACAAATGCATCTTTCTGAGCTACATGGAACCCTCTTCTGTCTTCATCCATGTCTTAGGTGTCTGTATCTGCTCATATTGCTTCATGTCACCTCCAAGGTGGACAAGGCAGCATCTTCAGTGTACTCTGCATAAGCCAAGCCTTCTGTTGTTTATCCTATTGCTGATTCTCATTTCTCCCTCTCTAGCAACTTTGCTGTTTGCCTCTGGACCAGTCTGTAAAAATACAATCTCTTCTTGCCTCCTCCCACAGTCAGTCTGACATATGGTTTTCTGGCTTCTTCTGTCACACATAAATGTACATGTCCATGATCCACAGAGACACATCACTCTCATCCTAAAAACAATGATAGAATCACTAGGGCTGGAAAAAAAACCTAAAATAATCTAGCCCAGCCATCGACCCATCCCACCCTGCTCGCTGACCACGTCCCTCAGTGCTATGTCTCCACATTTCTTGAACATCTCCAGAGATGTTGACTCTACCTCCCTGGGCAGCCTGTTCCAATGCATCACTGCTCTTCCTGAGAAGAACTTTTTTTCTAATATCCAACCTGAGATTCAGCCACCACTGATTTTTTTGTTTCCATTTTCTTGTTAACTGGCATGCTTTGTCTCCCTTAGCCCTTCTGCTCCATTTGAACTGCACTTCTGTTTTCTCGTACTCTGCAGCCCCTAATATTCACACAGCTGTTACACATGTTGCATCGTCTGTTTAAAGAGCAGCAATAGACAGAAGGTCTGCTTCACGCACTTTGACTTCCTCCTGGGGCTTCTGTACACAGAGCACCCTGCAATCAGTCTGGAGAGAACTCCATATATAAAATACATAGACAGTGGACACCAGCTCCTCAAAACCAACTGTTGAACTTCCCAGACTTGCTGGAAATGTAGAAGTTCCTTGCCAGAGGAGTTGATTTTTCATTGTTGTTGAAAATCTGTTTGTTGTAACAGCTGAGATCTGTCTGTGCCACCTCAGATCAGTGTGAGATTGCAAGCCTTTGCCTTCCAGCAGTATGGGTCCGATCCTCCACTTACTGACATTGATTCTGTATATAAGCACACTCATGGACTTCTATGGGGATTCTCTTTTCTCTCATCCAAAGAGAGATCCAAACTGAAACGTATCTTCAGTTTGGTGAAACATCATCCCCAAAACCATATCCTGCAATTTGTAAGTGTTCTCTCTGGGAAGCATGCTGATACCAGCCTAAATATAAACCAGTTGCTTTTCTGTTAGAAGACTTGCAGCACCCAGTTAGCTTTGTATTTCAACAGAGATAACCAGGTTTTTACTGTGGAAACAAGATACAGCAACTTTGGTTAAAATCTATGCTCTGTGAGACCTTGTTTTTATGACTCAGACTTTAAAAGATTTCAAAATACATTTGCATTTGTGAAAAATGTATTTTAACAACATAATGGCCGACAACCCCACGAGTTGCAAAGAATTCCTTTGATGGTGAGCTACAAAGTCTTCAGCAGCCCTGGTAGAGATGCAGGGCTTCCAACCCATTAGTCCCTCTTTCATTTCATTTATTCATTTTATTTAAAAGCTTCCCTTCCCAAAATCCACAAAGGAAGAATAGAAAACAAGCATTAATGTTTTCCACTTCCTTCTCTCTCATGTTGTTGTTAACAGTAATTTACAGTTGCTCAGTTACATTGAGAAGGCTGTGATCTTTCTACCTAAAGTAATAAAAAACAGTGTATAGGTCCTACTAATTTACTGCATGCCATAAAGGCAAACAGTCTGTACTGTACTAAAGGAATATTGTCAACGTATTTGCTAAAAAGTGTTTAATATTGAAAAAAAATCCTCATCTTAAAGAATTTCCTTCCTTGCATGGGAAAATCGTGGCAGCATTAGGCATACTAATTGGCTGTGCTGTAAGGCAGACCTGAGATGTACTGCACTGTTACGAATGTGAAGGAGAAAAACCGCTGTGGGTGCAACTGATACATGTGCACATCTTCCTCCTTCTTTGACTTGAGCTGTGCCACTTGGGCACGTTTCTACCATAAGCAACTCAGAAAATCTGAATACTTACAGATTTAATGGAAATTTTGCTATTTATTTCAGTAGGGCATGAATTTTTCTCACATGCGGCTGATTTTTCTTTTTGGGGGGTGCAATTCAAATTAGAATATGGCTGTTCAAGTTACAAGAAGGATTAGGATTTCTGTATAAAAATCTTACCCTAAAGATGATCTTAGAGATCTTTTCAACCTTAATGATTCTATGAGTCCATGATTCTACCATGGAAACAAACAATTTTGCAGGAAACAGTCACCATGAAAAATGAAGTCGACTTCTACATCTTATAACCATATGATAGGATGTGTCAAAAATGCAAAAGGTACAGATCATCTCAACTTAAAAGTTGGTGGCCTAATACTAAATATCTAGAAGTAAGGATTTGCAGGGTCCCAGTTATGAAACTGCCCTATTTAAACTTTTCACAGATGAAGAGGTAAATGAGAACAAGCCGTTGGTGACATTTGGAGATGTGGCCATGCTGACCAGTGTTCTGCCATCCCCTGCAGCCTTAGGTGTGTGGAAGAAATCAGTGAGACCCTGAAGGTGAAGTCACTGATGCTACCATTATGATTGCACTGCCTGACCTGTCAGTGCTCTGTGGTGCTGTTAACAGCCGTATCAGAGGGGAGCATTTGTCTTGCATATAGCTGGAAAACTGATGAATTTAAATATCCTGATGCTCCCATAAGAGATCCCCTTTTGGTGTTCAAAGAACTGGGATTGTCGCTGAGTGGTTTCTGCAGCTAGGCCGTGGCTTGGTCTAAGGATCGCAGGGTAAAAATGCTGTACTATTTTGTATGTAGTAGATACTTATTTTTTAATTTCTCAAAGTGTGTGTTTCATAAGCCAGCTTTTGTCTCCAGGGATTTTTGTTAGTTTTCCACAATAACGATGTTTAACTCCAAATGGAAGACACTGCCTGCTGTTTTCCCACCCCAATAGCACACATTGATGAAATTCCCATGGGCAGAGTTTCTCTGGGGAGAAGCAGGGACTAAACTCTGCTTCTCTGCATGTTCTCATCTGAGGCATTTCCCACAGACAAGTCAGGCACGCTGCTCTGTGATGAGATGGTGCATTCTGCTCTGCCCTGGGGTCAGGTCAGAACCCTACAACTTCAATGTAGTGTTCTGCCAACACAACCAGAGAGGTGCCCAAAACCTCTGTGAAAGACCAAGCCATCCTTTCTAAAAGATCTTCTTGTACTATTCATTCTATAAGCAGAACTAAAGGGAAACAAAATTACATCCAGGTGAAAGCTCTGTAATGGTGCCCCAAAAGAATACATAAAGGGAGTTGCAGTGAGCGCAGCTCGGGCTCTAAGTTCGAAATTCATCCTAGCATGCAGTGGTATAGCTATCAAGTTAATGCTTATTACTGCAGGAAAGAGATTTTGTCTGAATCTGTACTTGGTGCTACAAATTTGTCTGTTTCCCTTTATAGCGTGGCCTTGAGAGCAGTGATAGTCATAATCAAAGTGAAGTGCAGACTTCAGTCCAAGTATATCTGCAATGTCCTGTTTGGAGGCTTTTCTGCTAATGCGCAGAAGAATATACTCCAGATTCAGCTGGCAATAATTTCATTTGCCATAACTTGTTGAAGTACAATGATCTCATGCCTGGCAGTCTAAATCTTCCATTGATCTAGGCTGAAGTACTGCCTCTAATCTGAGATAACAAATAGCAAGCTGATCATAAACAAATAATGACCAGAAAGAAAATCTGAACTGGCTGGATAAGCTATTTGCTGTGAAACACTCATTCAACTCTCTAAATAACATTTGGTTTCTATCCAGTGAAGGAATGGTTTACTTCAATGAGCAAATAAAATAGAATAAATAACAAGACCCTAATACACTGAATCAAATGAGAAAATAAAAGCTGTGATAGATGTGACCTTTGGAGAAATGTTCAATTTTGTTTGTCACCGTTTGGCAATAATACAATGTACTTAGCAGGAGGTAAGAGCCAGGCAGCAAAATGTCACTGTTTTCTGTTATCACCTTAATGCAGAATGCAAGTTTTTAACAGACCCAATACATTTAAATAGATTGCTTGTTTTCTTTGAGCATTCACAGAGCTTTTGTATGTTACATTGTGAATGAGTATATCCTCTCAGCCCTTCTTTTTGGCTCATCACTCTCACAGGTGACTTGAATATAGCTTTAATGTGTGAATATGTCTCCAGGTTTTTGTTTTTATTGTGCTGATGAGCTAGCCTTATACTTTGCCTCTTTCTTCTGATTTAGATCAAAAGGGTGACTTGCACATGTGCGAGCCCTTGCAATGTACCCACGTGCTTCCAAAACATCACCAGGTGACAAATCTCACTTATACTGCACTGTCAGTTTGCACATTCAATATGCAGGAATTTTGCCATGTCTTTACTCGCAGACCTCATACCCCCCAAAATTAAATCTCAGTTCTCACGGAGACCCTCCCCTAAAGAGCCACCTGCCAGCTTACTGCCAGCTTACTGCTAGCTTGCCTCCTCAGTTACCACAAGCACATGCTGTGTATTGACATGCAGAAACTAGCTCCGAAGGAGTGACCTGCTGCGTCCAACAATTTCTATACCAAGTAGCTTTCAAATTAGAGTTAACCTGAGATTTAGCCAGACTGCTCATTTGCACATCAACATCTTCACAGTCCTCTTTAGCACCGCTGATGTCCCAGTGTCGCTTTTAGGATAAGCTTTGATATTTAGAGATATGCGCACATTAGAAAGCTGGATGTGATCTTGGCAAAAGTTCCAGGAGTATTTTGGCCAACTGTGCTGAGCCCACATTAGTAATACTGCTAACAGCGACAGCCTGGAGAGTGTTAACTACACACATGCTCTCTCACAGGCAAAGACGTCTTTGGACGGCCACAGAGTGACAGATTACATCAGATGGAGCACAGCTTCACTGCCAGACCATCACCTGCATGGGGTGGCTGCCAGCAGCACTGTGTTGGCCAAGGGCCCCTCTGACCCAGCCCACCTGGCCTCCCAGTGCTTGCTGCAGGGCCGTGGCCCCAGTGTGCAGACAGCACACATAACGGATGTGCTCAGGAAGCATGAATCAGCTGGGTATCCAAAGAGGAGGCTAAGAGAGGCTTGATTAAGGCAGGGAGCCTACCGAGGCTGGTGGCCCCTGCAGCCTGGCAGAGGAACGAGCTCTGTACCAGTGACCAGCACAGAATCCTGAGGAAGTCAAGTGAGGCAAATAAAATGCTTTCTGATGGCATCAAGCAGTTAATGAGGAAAAGTGACAAATTCATTCTTTAGAATGCATCTAACAGCCTTTTCTAGCTCAGTCACTCAGCTACTGGTTTTCATAGTCAGGGTCATAGACGACAGAATCTTTGAATTTTTGTCTTATTTGAATTCAATATTAAGCAAGGGCTTTGGCCTTATAAAGAACATAAGTCAGAAAAGACCACTATGATCATCTAGACTGACTGTCAGTCCATCCCTCCACCATGCCCACTAACAATGCCCCTCAGTGCTACATCTACATGATTCTTGAACACCTCCAAGGGACAGTGATCCTACTACCTCTCTGAGCAGCCTGTTCCAATACATCACCACTCCTGAGAAGAAATTTTTCCAATACCCAATCTAAACCTCCCCTGGCACAGCTTGAGGCCATTCCTTCTCATTCCTATCGCTAGATACCTGGGAGAAGAGACTTCACAGTAACAACCATTCAATAGATTTGTCCTTTAGAATTTAGGTGGCTTTTCTTTAGCTTTTTGTACTATTAATTTGTGGTACAAGATACCCAGTGATAGCTAGATGTGAGATACAGGTGCACTCATGATGGATTTCAGCATTTACTGTTATGTCATAGGAATGAAAGCTATTTCTGGGTCTTTCTTCTCAGTGGTGTCTAGAGCTGAAGTTCTTTCTGACAAAATCAGTACTCTCAGCTGTGTCTCCAGCACTTCTTCCTCCCTGTTTGCACTAAACTGAGCTGGTAGAATTGACTGCACTTGGAAATGTGGCTATTAGTGTAAGTACTGCAATTTCTTTTCTGTGTGAATGACTGTATAGTTGCAGTGAAACAATTTATGCAAAATTGTTCCCTTTGAATTGTAGTCTTGTGTAAGAATAAACACCACATAGATCTGACTGTCTTGCTCTGACTCCTGTCATACACAGCAAGTGATGGACCTGGAGGGAAGAATGTGACAACAAGGAAAGCACAGGCTGACATTTTTCCTGCTCTCCTGCACTCTTCATGATTTCTACTCATTTTTCTAGTTCCCTACAGACCTTGCCCTGTGAGACAAGGGCACCCAGCACCTCTCATAAGTTGTTTTGTATAACTTTGTGAAATAATCTTATCTGGTCCCTGACATGAGCTGAAAACTGCACAGAAAGGAGGGCCACATAGGCAATCACTGAATCAAGATGGACTGTCCTTGGGGATGAAAGCCATGAAAGAAGTTTAAGGGGGGTAAACATCAGTATTGCTTTTTCAGTTTTGGCTATCAGAGAAACTTCTTGTTCTTAATACCACTTGTGTTATATGTACAGAAATAATCTCTTCAGACTCTGGAAATGTTACATTTCCTTTTAAAAGCCCAGGGGGATCTCAAGCACACAATCAATGCCTGTATTCTACTGTCTCAATTTCCAGACTGTGTTTCCAGCTTTCAAACAGCTGCTCCTTCCATTTTCCTCCTGTACTTCCCAGGCAAGGAGTGACTAAAATGAAAGAAATTAAAATAAAAATTAAAATAAAATAAATTAGTCTTAAAAAAAAAAAAAAAAGGCAAGAGAAAAACAAGGGTTCTGATATTCAAATAATATCCAGACATTGCCAAAGTGCTAGCAGAGCTGTATCTGTCTTATGAACCCTGTTATTGCCAGTTCAGGGCCTTACCCTGAGTAAGGAACCATTCCCAATCATCCTTTGAGCATGAAAATTTATGTTACAGTGTTTTCCTATGTAAATGCTCTGATTTTATTTAGATAGGAGGGTAGAGTATTAGTAAACACCTTCAAAGCAAGTGGAAAAGATTAGCTGTGGGATAGGTGGGAAGCTGTTTTCTCACTAGGATCTTCAAAAAGCAAAGATTTGTAAAGCTTTCAGGATGACTGGGGACAGGACTGACTTCTTGTTAAATCAGATAGGGACCTAATTAGAGATTTCTGAAAGCAACAAGGCACCCTGCAGCAGGCAGTTTCCCTGCTGGGAGAAGACTCACTGAAACAGAAGGATAAGGCTAATAGCAGCTACTAAGAAGAAAGAAAAAAACACACCCCTTTTAACTGTTTTAAACCCTCAAGCAATTGGATATCACTGGTCAAGGTTTAGAAGAGATAGTCTAACTTGTCTGATAGGAAGACTGGAGACACAAATCTGTTGCCAGAGGCTACAGGAAAGGGTTGGACAAAACAACTGTGGTGGCCAGCTGATGAGCAGATATCTCTTCTGCAAGCAGAGGATGAATTAGCCTTATAGTTGCTAAATTCAGGATAACAAATTTGCCTAAAGACTTGTTTCCTCATCGGGAAAATAACCTTTGAATGGATCTCTGGAGCAGGAGAAAGAGATCAAGGAAAATGTGTCAATTTGGGCTAATAAAGGAAGCAGAAGGGCCATAAATGGAGCAAATATGCATCCCCAGGCAGCAGGCACCCTTTTTTTCTTTCAGCAATTGACAGTGGCCCTCAAGGTGTTGTTACACATGATGGGTTCTAAGCCTTGATACTGCATTTCTTCTTACTACCATTTGCATTATATATGACCCTTTTTCTTTTGCATATGAAGCAAACTCGGGATAGAAATGGGAACACATGGGAGAATATTATCCGCGCTCCATCTGTTTTGGATCATTCAGATTCTAAATACACATTTTTATGAATGCATTTTTCCAAATGCAATGTGAAGACTAACCTGAAATTTTGATTTTGCATTTTATTTTTCTGTTGCAACCAATAGAGGCAAAAGCCTGGAAACAGGGAAAGCTTCAGGGCTAAAATCCAAGCAGCATCAGCTAGAAGCAGTCTCTTGTAGAAATAGGTATTCATAGCTCAGAAAGTGCATTGCTGAGTTCAGTGTGAGTAAGGCAGACTGGCATCATTCGTTTGCACTTTCTGTGTGCAAAAATGATAGTCATTGTTTGCTCAGGTAAAATTATGATTATTTTAATACGTTGCAGCACCAAAAATAATGAAAATGTCCAAGATAGGAAGTAGTAAACAATGAGAATTACTAAAGGCATTTACCACTAAGCTCACTTACTTAGCACTGAAGACATGATGGAGCTCGTGTGTTGGGTGATATCGTTTTAGATGAAAAGAAAACTTTCCCTAATAAATGTTGAATCCTTTGGTAATGCTAGCTTGCTTAAGTAATATATGCATGCTCTTCTAGTTTAATTTTCATAAATATGATGGATTCAGATGTTGACTTTATTACCACAATTTTTATAACCTCATTTAATCGAAACTACATGTTTATTATTTCAATTTTACGTGTTTTAGTAATTGGACTGTGTACCTTAATAGCACAGTAAGGCTTTGCATTGTTTACCAAAGAAAAAGCTGACTTGATATTGTTTCTTGCATTATAATACTCTCAATTTTGGGGGGGCCAAGCTAAGTTCTTATGAAATTACTTTACAGTAAAAGTGTATGATCAGTTTGAAGGGAATGAAATGAGACTGACTTCATTAGTTCTATCAATCCACAAAACAGTGGTACAATCCACAAAAACAGTTCATTCTTTCCTTTTATTTCACTTTCCAACTTAATAGTTGGAGTGCCAAATAGGAGTGCCAAATTCAAGATCTTTAGTGAAAACTAGAGTTGGGCAATCAAAAATGAGAATTCCCAACTTGCTACTTACTCTTGAAAAACTTAGCCTTTAGCTTTAGTAAGTGTAAGCCTTGTTGCTTGAAACCTCTTTTGGCCTTGTTTGCTGATCTTGTTTGCTATTATGACAGTACTTTTTTTCATTATTTGCTCTTTTGTGGTAGGACATACATACTGTAAGCGTATTGCCTGGATTGTTTTTCATCTCTGCATATTTCTAGAAGTTTGGTGATTAAAAAATATTTAGGACATAAATCTGAGTTGTGTCACAGTTCTTAAAGAATGTTTTTGATAACTTTCATCAAAATATGAATGTTGATTCAGAAACTTATTTTTGCAGATGCACTCTATAAAAAACAAACGGTGAATTGTCAGTGTTACTAGTTGAATCTAGGTTTTCTGGGGAGAGAGATAATCTGGGTACCATTTGAGATGTACACTTTTTTTTTCCTTCATGTTTTATATTACCAGAGGGGCTGTTATGCTTATTTTTAAAGAAGATGATGTGATCAATACATGAATTAATGTGATTTATGGATTAACCTTTATGTGCTAGCAACTATGCCTCAGCAGTATTATGTTTTAAGTAAGCTTCTTTCTGGGCTTTTTATAAATGAGATAACTGAAAGTAGATCTGGCACATTGACCAGTCTGGCAAGAAGAAAGTATAGACTGGGTGGCAAGCATTTTTTCTCTGATACTCCTCCCTGCTTTGCCACTCCTTACTCTTTCCACTATAGGCATATCATATCTTACAGGTTAGAGGGGATTTGTGGCCAAGGAGGGCTTGAGAGAAGGGTTCTGTGGAATGTGCCAGCGCTGCTGAACAAGGCATCCATGATTTAGTAGGTGGCAATCTCTCTTTGCAGTCGGAATTGAACTGCTGACCCAGCCTGGAGTTTAAGAGACTGTGCTGATAGAGCTACCATGGTTGGGGTGAAACTTAAAACCAAGGTCCTGTCTGCTTGTGGTCATTAAAGACTTCTGGCATACATCCTCTCTTAAACCACTATGCGTTATTGCATTAAGTGCTGTATTTCAGAAGTAGATTAAGAGATTCCTTTGTATAGTTTCTAGAGCACTTTAGGATTGTCTGGGATGAAAACATACTATATAAATGTAAGTTACTATAATAATAAAATGAAATCACTCTGTTCTTCACCTTTCAAACAGCAGCACATCACCTTTACAAAGAACAAAGCCAACTTGAGATTTCTTTAGTATGTAAACTCAGAAGATGGTGAACAGATGTGGTCCAAGATCACCTTTAAATTAGGGTTTGGATTTCAAGTTAAAGGCTGAACCTTGGCTGAGGTTCAGATTCTGGTTTAAAGGCAGAGAAATCCCCTAAGGGTCTCTAATGAGATTTCATCTCAACATTGTGAAAATTTCATGAAATCATCTGTTCTATCACATTTCTCATATTTGCCCTCATCTTTAAAGGGGACGCTTCTCCCCAGGTTGTGAACGACAGATATCTTTGAGTGAGACTTAGTGCTAAGATCTGAATGGCAGGGGTTCATATCTGATAGTCTCACTGGAGCTTGGTTTTAATCCCAGATGTAGAAATAGGTTTGGAAGCAGAGAAGAAAGTGCTTTAGAACATCCAGTAGCCTTACTGATCCCAGTTTAGCATAACTTTTCAAGTCCTCATAGGGCATTCTTAAGAGCCACTTGGTAAGAAAACCTGTGTAAGTACTTAGACTGTTCTTAGGCTTAGATCTAAACTACCCACACATCACTTAAAGACATACACTGTTAGCACTTTGGGAATCCATTGAAACACATGCCTTCAACGCACTGATTTCTAACTTTGTCAGTACATTTCTGTCACATGGGCTGGTGGTACTTGTCTGAGCAATATAGCAGTAGACTGACATTATCTTTGATCATGGCACGGAACATCCCACATGCTTCAAGCTTGCCCATTTGCTGTAGCATCTACAGCAGAGAAATTGAAGTTTTGCAACAGAACAGAAGTGCTTGCTAAGTGGCAATTGCAGAAGAGGCCCCATTTAGGTAAGGGTGTCCAAGACAATCTCCCTCCAGAAATTATAGAGCATGTGGTGGAAAAAGCTATTTGACGGCAAATCACACAGCTGTACCATAGTCATCATTACTACTAATAAGGTGTTAGAAGAAATATTTAGCTATTTGAAAACACTGTTGACTAGTAAATCATGAGTTACAGTGATCATCTCAGGTGGAAATACTGTCCAACAAAATAATGTGGTACGAAATCAAAGAGCTTGTGCAAATAGAAGATTGAGGGGTCAATTCTGCCATCAGTTTTATGCAGGTAGGGCTAGATGGAGAAGAGAAATTCTGTTTTGGAAAAGAAAAAAACAGTGTTTGGCATTTGCTTTTATCTTATCTTGAAGTGAGGCTTCAAGCTCAACCCATTTTGCAGGGGAAAGAAAAAAAATTCCAGCTTAGAAGATGGAACATTTCAGTAACCAAGGAAAACCTAGCCATTTCCATTCTGGATCCTCCAACTTTTGTAATATTTGTGTAAAAGACAACTTCTCACAAAATGTTCTGATGGATAGATCTGTATTTTTTTTTCCACTAAAAACAGTTTTAAAAGTTCTTTACCTGATTTTCCTTTCATTTCCATAAACAGGTGAGTATGTGTGAAGATATGTTACAGTTTGGGCAGTATTCTGTAGGAGATGGCTGTGATATACCAAAAATTACACAGCTCATTAAGTGTGCAACCTAGAGCCCACTGAAGACACTAAAAATTATCCTGAGTGATGTATTGGGCTCTTGGTGGGAAAGTTAAGTAATTTCAGTTTCTGTCAAACTTTCATCATGGTGACCTGTTTTTATATGGGTACAAGTTCAGAATATTTGCATGGCTTTTTCTGTATCTCTGGAGCCACTCAGAGTATTTGGGCCTGAGAGCCCAAACACAGGACTGGGATCAGGAACGCACTTTAAGTTGCTCCAGCAAGGGAAACTCGCTTTCATTGAAGTACTGCAAGTTGATCTAAGTGTGTTTTCTGATATAAGAAGCTTTATCTCTTTGATCTCCATGAAGAATTTACCTGAGTCAGACAGAGCCAGAAAAACATGTAAATCTGACACTACAATAGGAACATTTGCTTAAAATGAGTGACGCTTCTTGATAGCTTTTTTCATAGCTAAAATAAACTTTATGCAGCACAGTCTTGATAGCCAGGTGAAAAATGAATGGATAAAATGTGTTTTAGATCAAGAGCCAGCTATTCAGTCACATTGCTTCTTTCTTTTTTGATTTGATATAATAAAAAGTTAAATCCTCTGAAGAGTCATTGTAGCAAACTGACTGGGTCTGTTATGGTAGAGCATGTATTATTGTAAAGAGCCAGTTTCATACAGAGAATTGTCACGGCGATAGAAACTGATGCAGACATGCAGGTGTTTGCATTCTGCTAGTCTTGCCAGTGGTTGTTTGGATGCCTGTAATCAAACTGAAAGATGAGAGTGTGTGCTAGGCTGCTGCAGAGTTGTTTCCTACAAGGGTTTATGCAAACAATTAAAAATATATATTATCAAATAAAGCTTTCACTTCTTCATTCCATCTGTACTTTCTATGGCTATATTAAAAACAAGTCCCTGGAAATTGCAGATTTTGATAATAAAATCCAATAGTCGAGAATATGCATAGCGTATTTATTTCAGAATATTTAACTGCTCATCAGGTGATCAGAGTTCTATACAAGAATACAAAATTGGAAGTTCAGTGTACTCCTAAAGGTCATCGCAGTGACATGGCTCTCAGTACAGGACATCTGCAGCCAGTTCCCCCTCAGGCTGCCAGCTGATATGTTATCAATTAACCAGCAGACTGACCAAACACATCTGTGCTATGTTTTGCCTGAGACTGCTGAATCACTTTGTCTGGGACTCTCAAACAGTGATGACTAAGTGCATGAAAAAAGGCAAGATGGTGGCACAGCAAATACAAAGGAAATGCCCCCTGCTGCGGAAAGGCCTTTTTTTTTCAACTATTCTGTGCACAGCTACATTTATGTCTTTTATACTGAATCTGACATGCTGTGAATACAAGTGTTCTTCCCGTAGCACCATCAGAAAGCTGCAGTCTCGCTTCTTACTGAGGCAATTCAGAGAAACCTAATATATACATACATTTTGGATGGTAAAGAATTAAGGGATGATGGTTTTTCAGAATGATCTTTGTCAATCATTTATGAAAAAACTCAGTGAACTGAATGAGTTCAATAGCTAACGTAGTTTAATAAACTAACATAGTTTAATAAAAGCATGAGACTGGGATGAAATCTGGCTGATAGAAAATGTAAAATTTTGTGTTAGAAATACTCATTTGTTCAGGAGGCTGTGAGGGAAATACGGGTAACAATTCTAAGTGATTATTTTGGCTGAATGGAATGGGAACCTCGCTACATGCCATAATTTGTGATTTCTTACAGAGAGTGTGATGCTGGCATAGCAAGAAATAGCAAGTGAGGTGAGTGGCTGTCTGAAAAGCCAATTTAAGATGATGATAAGCACAGCAATGATGAGAAGATGTGCAAGGGTGAGACTTCCCTACATCTTAACTCCAGAAACATTGATTAATGAGTTCATTGTACGACACTTGCTTTTGTAAAAGCTCTGGATGAGAAGTATGAGCAGATAAGTAACAGAAGAGGGCAGTGAAACAAGACAGTAGGAAAACTAATCTTTCAGCTGAGATGGGAAGGCTTTGCGGAAGGTCTAATTTCAGGCCAAAAATATTATGAATTATGGAGATTATTTCTGTAAAGAGAACATTTAAATCTTCAGGGACAACTTCTAATAATAACATAGGAAGAAAACTAACAAAACATCCTGATGGAATCAAAACCATCAATGGGCAAGATGTTGATAAAATTACATCTTCTGTAATATGAATTTATTTTTTGACGCAAAGAAAAATAATCAGAAAAATATGTTCTATTGCTATGTCCACCTCTTACGCACCGTTTTGGACAAAAACTCTCTGCCTATGTTTGTTAGATGGATCTGAAAGGTTTTACCCAGCATTATCTCTTGGGTTCTGCATGCATGTGTGCACACCTCTGGAATCTCATCTGCAGGTCTGATCAAGCTCATCGTGGATCCAATCTCTTCTGTACACTGTTCCCTGAGAAACGAATGTCACCCAGACCAAAGTCTTTCAGAGCAGAAAGGCAAACATCTCAGATCACCACAGCACCAATGCAGCACGTTACCCACCTGAAGCAGTTTGATGTTCAAAATGTAGCCAACAGGGCTAAAGGAGAGTTTCAAAAATAAAATTCATGGGCTTGAATGCCTCTGTGTTGCCATGTCCTTAATGGGTCCATAACAGGGCCCACAGCTCCTTTAGCTGTCTGCTTGCCAGACGGAGCAGGGCAGCACACAGGCCAGTGACTGTCCCTGCTCTCTAATTGCTTGCACACTCACCAGCACCAGAGCTCTGGCTGTGTTGATTGCTGCTCCTCCAGACAACACACAGACATGCTTCAGGGGAGAGCATGTGCCAGGGACTACTCCCAGCAGGCAATTTCGACTCAAATACCCTCATTTTGAGGGAGTGGGGAAGGGAAAGAAGAGACCATGATATGTAAAGCTGAACCATGCTGTGCTGCTTGGCCTCAGGGCCGGGAATGGGCCCTGGTTATTTTACTTACTAGACATTTCCTGTGTGTCTTAATTCTCCGTCTGCTCAAGAGCAATAGCAAGACTTCCCTGTTTTGCAAAAATAAATGCCTTTTTAATGTGCTGCAGGAATAGGTGCTATTTTAAGTATTTGCCAGAGATGAATCCAATAATTTTGCAGCCTGCTGGGAGAGTGGATACATAGTGAGAAATCTCTGCACTGCAATCAAGATTTTGACTGGGTTTCAACCTGTGATTATCTTAGAATCTGTAGTTGCTAGAATTCACCATTTCACCTGCTATGGTGGTAGTGCTTGGTGCAACATTCAAGCTTGGAACTGAACTGGAGTGGAAAAGGAGAACTGCTTTGGTCTGCCTATTGGGTTGCTCCCTTTCTGGACAATGTGAAAAAAGTCAACAGTCTTGTTTTTCATTTTCCATGGCCAGGGCCAAAGAATGCATGAAAATTATCCAAGAGAGGGGGAAAAAATGGAGTTTTCCTCTAGCTTCAGGGATCCAGGATACTTGCCTTTCTCATCAGAGAGAGAGCAACTAGACTGATATACTATTTTCCATCAATCAAGTCAGCAAAGCCAGGCAGAGCACTTCCTTTGACATCAATGCAGTGGTGACAGTTGTAGAGTTAATGCATTCCTTCTTAATGGAATACCATAAATCTAGATTCAGTGCTGCCAAAATAATGGCTGCAGCCCTCACTGAAGAAGTCAGCTCTCTCCCTGCATTCCTATGGGCCTGAAACAGTTTGGTTATAGATCTGATATTAAGAATTTACTTTTATTACAAAGGATCTCTAAGACACTGCAGGACTGGTTTACCTATATGGAATGATTCTGTTGCTTCTTGGCTGAGCATGCCACCGTTTTTTAGAAATTGCATTATATTTAACAGCATCAGAAGAATGATTTTATTCTGATCTGAAATAAATTTAGAAGCGAACAATTTATATTTTACTGGGAAGATTTCTCAAGTGTATCAGAGACTCCCTAAAACACCGGCAGCTTCCTCAGTTTTAGTGTCTTATTTATAATGAATATCTAAGGCAGAATGCAAATGTGACGGTACTGCTATGGGAAGAAAAACCATCAATTAATTCACTACCTGTATTATATTTGGATACTGAGGGGAAAAAAAATAGCAAGTATACTGGGATAGTCAGCAAAGGATCAGATCAGATTTAGAGATGTTTTGGAAATCCAAGTAAGAGTCAGAAGACCTCTTCACAATCTTGGAGAGTGACTTTGTGACTGATGTACAGACCAGTGGGCTAAGGATGGAGGAACAAAGGGCATGATCTGCACTGACAGCAGAAGTCCCAACACTGATAGTAGCACAGTGCCTGCAGAACATCTTGATCCTCTGTCTCCTCTTCCACAGGAATGTACTCAGCCCCCAAGGGGATACTATTTGAGACTGCCTAACTGGCTGGAGTTAAACAGCTTTATGGCGCTATTCAGGCTCAAGGCTTTACCTCTCACAAGTTTATTTCGCTCTGCAGGGATCATAAAGCACCTTTCAAATTACCAGCCAGTGCAGGGGTATAGCAGAAACCATTGTGATACGAAGTCTGTTTAGCATAGGATGCAAGTGTAGCAATGTTTTAGCCCCTCTCTGTGTGGAAATCTGGAGACAGAAGGTAAATTGGTCAAAGGACAGATGGTGAAAGTGGGGGGACAGAGGTGGCCCCATACACTGGCAACATGCATTTCATAGAATCATAGAATGGCTTGGTTTGAAAGGGACCTTAAAGATCATCCAGCTCTCCCCCCGTGGGCAGGGCTGCTGCCACCAGCTCAGCCTGCTCAGGGTCCCACCCAACCTGGCCTTGTGCGTCTCCAGGGATGAGGCACCCACAACCTCTCTGGGCATCTTGTGCCAATGCCTCACCACAGTCTGAGTGAAAAATTTCCTCCTAACTTCTACTTTAAATCTCCCCTCTTTTAATTTAAAACCATTCCCCTTTGTCCTATCACTGTCAGACCATGAAAAAATCTGTCTACCTCCTGCTTATAAGCATGCTTTAAATTCTGGAAGGCCACTATTGGATGTCCCTGGAGCCTTCTCCAGGCTGAACAAGCCCTCAGCGTTTCCTCATACGAGAGGTGCTCCAGCCTTCTTAGGGATGCACATACTTTGAACTTGGAAGAAGTGCTGGTTGAATGCCAGCCACCTCTCTTGGACATCCTTACCTTTCAGTGAGATACCAAGCAAGTCCCTGAAGAGGTCAAAGCTGGCTCTCCTGAAGTCCAGGGTTGAAATCCTACTTTTTGCCTTGTTTCTCCCATGTACGATCCTAAACTCCACTATCTCGTCGTGGTCTCTGCATCTAAGGTTGCCCCTAGCCTTTGCATTCCCAGACAATCCTTCTTTGTTTGTAAGAACAAGGCCCAGCAGCACACACCTCTCCTCGTTGGCTCCTCCATCACCCACATCAGAAAGTTATCTTCCATGCACTGATGGAACATCTTGGATTGTGTGTGCCTGGAAGTATTGCTTTTCCAGCAAATATCAAACTGGTTGACATCCCCCATGAGAACCAGTGCCTGTGATTCTGAGGCTACTTTCAGCTACTTTCAGAAGAAGGCATCATCAACTTCCTCCTTCTGATCTGGCAGCCTATGTTAAACATCTACGACAGTGTCATCCACATTACCCAGCCCCTTAATTCTCATCCATGAGCTCTCAACTCGTTCATCATTTATCTCAAGGCAGAGTTCAATGCATTCCAGTTGTTCTCTCACATAAATAGCATCATCCCCACCTCGCCTTGCTGGTCAGTCTTTCCTAAAAAGTACATAGCTATCCATGACAGCATTCCAACCATGTTGAGGTGTCCTACCATGTCTCCATGATTGCAATGAGATCATGACTGTGACTGCACACAGATCTCTAATACTTCCAATTGGTATATGCTGCATGTGTTGATTATACAGGTATTTCAGAGAAGAAAAGGGAGGAGAAGATGCAGGAAGAGAGAGCAGAGGATACTCAAGCACCACATGTTCCTTATTGGTCCAGTCCCTGATCTACACCTGCCAACTCTTGGCCTGATCTTGGCTCTTACTCAGATGCAGCTTATTGTAGTCCTGGGGCTGCACAGGACCCCATCCAATGTGTCCTTGAACATCTCCAGCGATGGGGAACCCACAGCTTCTCTGGGCAGTCTGTTTCAGCATCCTGCCATTCCCTAAATAAAATATTTCCTCCTCATACCTAATTTAAATCTCCCTTCTTTTAGTTTAAAACTGTTCTCCTTTCTTCTATCACTACCTGACAGTGTAAAAATTTGGTTCAGTGCTGGACAGGGCTTCCCAGGGATCACCAGAGGGCCCCCACAGCAAAAATAGGAGCACTGTGGCTCCTTTGCTGTCCCAGGGGACTCATCGACCTATAGGTGGTCATGGAAGCAATGCTCTGAAAATGGAAATTATTGCCCTTAAGCTACTGTGGCCCATCAAATCTGATATCTGATTTAAGAATACATAAGCTGTTGTAAGAAAATCTCAGCTTTTGCTTTGTTTGTAACTGAATGCCTTAGGTCTGCAAAGAAAATGTGCAGGTTGCAAATAAAAGAAAAGCAGAAGGTAGCCTAGGGGGTCCAAGCCCTGAAGGCATGTAATGTGTTGATTCAGTTTTTGGAACTGATTTCTTGTTTATTAAACCATCCACCTGATTTTTAGTGGGAAGTAAAGGCTTGATCTTGGCACAGCCAGATCATAAATATTCAGCATGCATTTAATTCCTAGATGAAGCCAACAGTGAAGGTCAGGTCTGGAGAGGGACAACAGCACCTACCTGCTTTGGGCTGGGGAAAAACTAATCATGGGACATGAATGGAAGAAGACTGACAATGGTTCTGGCTGCAGACACTTTGATTTGGGAGCAAATAGCCTGGCTTTTGTTCCAGACTGATGAAGACACACCATTGCTCATGATACTACTCTGATTGGAGGGTTTGGCTTCTGGGCCAGACAGGCTTACATCCATCCAACTATGAGCACGGGCTCATGTGGGCAGGCATGTGCCAAAGCAGATCCCAGGGCTGTTCCCCAACAGAACCACAAAATAAACAGATGAGCATTAACTGCTTTTTAAAGAATACTGGATGTTAATAAGCAGAATAATTTGCAGTGGTTTGACTACTGACTTTTTTTTTATTATCATTTGCAGCTAATGCATGAAAGCATTTCTAATTGTAATGATGCCAATGACCTATTGTCACATCAGCTATTGCAAACTGCATTTACTCAAAAATTTGGTGGTGTTCTTTTTTATTGCACTGAAAAAAAATCAAGTGGGCAAGCTTTCAAGAATCACAGTCAGAGTACAGTATGTCTGCATTTAATTACAAGGCTGGAGCGATTAATACTTGGACTCTGCTTTGTTCTGTATTGTTCAGAAAACACAATTCTCAAAATCTTTCCATTTAAAATGCATTAAGCCTATTTATAGTTAGGATGGAGGGGTTTACGTACAACTGCTTAGGACTGTGAAGTTTGGGCTAAAGCTTGGAAGACAACGGTTCAATCCAAAGTGTTCTCTGAGACCGTGGAAAAGTCTCTTAATTTCTGCTGGTATCTCACTGGCCTGCTGGAAAGCAATTCCTTGTAATAAAGCAGGGTCTCCATTAGTTGTAAGGTGCCTGCAGTGAGAGCTGCTCCTCACTCAGTCCTTTCTCAAGTTTTATTCCTATTTCATGTGTCTAATGTGATTTATATCAGTTTTGCCCTCAGATAGCCAGAGAACTTTAAAGCCACTGCAGTACCGAACAATGTGTAGCATACATGGCTTTGCTCTTTGTTCATGAATTCTCTTAAACACCTGCATCTGGCCTAATTCAATACAATATTTCTCGAGCATGTACTTTAGAATAAAACATATGCTTTAGACCCACTGAAGTAAAAATATATATATATGATACTTAAGACCTCCTTTTTATTATTTCCCCTCACAACTTCACCTTGCAACACTTTCTTAATTGCAAAACAGTTTTGGCTTGAACTTCTATGTCTCAGTCTGCTGTACTGTGACCTAAAGAACAGTACATACACATGCTGAAGTTAACTGGTCCCTTAGGAGCACTCTTGCACTGGAGAGTGAAGGAGGAGAAGGCATATTTGCAAATAGCTATATTTTCTTTTTCCTACTCAATTGCTTCTGTTTGGAATTTTTAACATCTTGCCTTGCCATACAGTCATTTTCAAAGCATGATTGACTAAAACAAATCTGATTGCTTTTTTTATTATAATTTTGGTTGTGACATTTTATTAGTGGGCACCGTGACACCCAGAGGAGTAACAGTCAACTGGTTGTGGCACTTCTGGCATTTCCTAGCTTATCCTCTGATTAGCTGTGCTGTATTCATAAAGTCCTTTAAATACAGTTTTGTGAGAGTAATTTCCTAGGGCTTTCAGGAAAGCTCATGGAAAAACAAACTTCGTCACATGGCAACACACTGATGCTTCTATGGGCCATCAGCAGAGCTGAACCCTTAGACCTCTAGTAGGTGAGCTCATGGAGTAATCAATGGTAGTAATAAGCACTCATCCTTTTGCGAGACCAGTACTAGGAATATTCACCAGTACTCATAGATATGTGCTGGCAGAGGATCTTGTGTTCCATTTATGACTCTGGAGATATCTTCTTCCCTTCTAAAGCATGGTTCTTGGTCAGGACTCCTGCAGCCTCTCTGTTAGGCTTCACAATCCTCCTGCCGCAGAACCTTCACTGCACTGGGCAACCTCTGTCATCTGCCTGTTGTTTCATTGCCTGTTGACATCAGTGTTGCAACCAATGTGATGTCTCCTTTCTCTCATCCCACAATTCCTTCTCAGTCTGCACACCCTGGCTCCTTGCACAACTTGTTACCTTCTGTACTGTATTGTTTTCATGGGTACTTTTCCATATTTCCTTGCTGGCCTCCAATGCCATATTCACTGAAAACACTGGTCTACCTTCCTTCGTCCTCCATAAATTCAAAAATGACAGTTTCTGCTGTTGAACTATGCTGGCTTAACCTTTGTCCTTGGTACCTGACCAACACCAGCCTAGAGGTAGGATTTTTTTTTTTGTAAATATGCTGATAAGTTGTTTTGAATCTTCAGGGCACTTACTATGTTACTGAAATGGATTGTTAAAATGAACAATTTTCTAGTATTATTTTTTCTACCTCTGATTCATGTCATTTCATTTGAAAGTAAAGGAAAGATGGTGATGATGGAGACACAAACCAGGTTAACACAATCAAAAGGAAATCTTTAAGTTTTTGCAACAGTGCTCACAGCATTTGTTATCCAGCAGAGAGTATAAAGTGCACACAGATTCCCACATACAGTGCTTTGCACAGTCCTTTGATCTTTGAGAGGTATCTTCAGAGAGCCTTTGGACTGGGAGACATTCTCTTATAGTTATGGATATAATTTTATTCCAGAGCACACACTTGATCCAGTTGTGGGAGGTTTTCTTATTCTTAAAATGACACAAAGCCCTCAGAACGAGATGAAAGTACACCCCTGTAGCTTTGTACTTGTGGGAATATTAGCCATTTGTAATTATGTGGAATAAAATAAAATAAAAATGGAAATACAGGGAGTATGATGCATAGTAAGCAGTCACAGACCTGTAAGACACGTATTACTCATGAACACAGGATCAAACAGCTGCTTTTCCTGACTTTTACAAAGTGCTCTTGACATAACTATATTCCTCAGTGAACAATTACTGTATTTACTGCACTAGTGACCTTGATGCTGATTCCTCACCTCTTTCCATAGTTACTTGTTAAAATTCAAGCAATGATTAGGATATTTTGTCCTGTAATGTCTTACCACATTCTTTTCATCTCCAGGGGGCTAAATCCACAGAAACTCCTACTCTTATTCCATACTCTACCTCATCGTTGGTGAGATTATTTTGTTTGTTTGTTTGTCTATTTAAAACACTTCTTTTTTTCCCAGTCTGGGAGGTATGAGACCCTGTGTGTATCTTCAGGAACCACACTTTGCAAATTGTCATCTCATTCCTTCCATTCATTGTGTGGCTTCCTTGTGCACAGCCTCAAATCTTCTGAGCTTTCATGCACCAGAGTGTGACCACAGCTGCCACATCTTGGACTCACAGGGGATAGAGCTACAAGAAAGCAGAGAAATTAACCTCTTTCTTTCTCTGATTACAGCTGAGAATGATTTCAAGAAATCGCTATTGAGAAATGCATCAACCTACTGTGGATGCCTTTGGCCTAGTGAGTGATGATCTAATTTCTGTTTAATTGACCAGCAGCCAATTTAGTTTCAATCAAAATTTGAAATGTGTCTTGTTTCTTATAACGACCAGCTCACTCTAATAAATGTGAACCATAACTCCCCTCAGTTTGGGATTAATCCTGCAAGACGCTGCACACTGAGCAGGAGGGGACGTACTCAGTGCCACCTACCTCATTCTTTATGTCATCAGATCATGTGATTTCTCTGAAGCTAATCTGACAGTTCACGAAGTTACATCTTGTAAATGGATAAATATATGCAGACAAATATGTTTTATCATTCACTGAAGAAGCAGAAATTAATTAAACACAGTGCTCCTAATTCACACTTGTATTATTGCGGACTTAGGTCAATGTGAATCCACTATCCAACTCAAACTTGGTGTGAAATGGTCTTTCAATCATTTCTCTACTTTACTTTCTCAATTAGAGAGAACAACAGTAAACCAAATCTCTTGACCAGTCACAAATGTATCTACCCTACTTCTTTCTAAGAAAACAATCTGCAGTAACATAATAACAGAACATTACATTACACAGCTAAGAAAATGATTGGAATTAGTTAAGATAATAAAACTACTCTGTTTTCTTCATTAATGGTCTTTACCAGAGTAACTGAAAATTGAAAAGAACAGTTAAAAGATCAGGGTCAACAGCTGTTTCATTTTTATCTATTTTATTTCTAGTTCTCAATCATTTTACTTCTTATATTGAAGGGCTAAAGGAGTAAGAGTGATGAAAGAAGATGGAGTTTTTCAGAGGAAAATTCATTAGTTAATTAAAAATACAGTTTATGAGAAAAGAACAGACAGAACAGGGTTCTCTTGGTAATAACCAAAGACTAAAGCCGCTAGCACCTAGTCTGGGACAGGGACAGGCCTCCAGAATTGAATTTTGGACTGGTAACACATTTCCAGAAACCTAGCACACAACAGTAAGAAGTAATTATCTCTGATGGAAGTGGCATAGGCAAGAATGGTCCACAGCATACTGAGAGATCATGTTTTGTCACAAAGTGCCTCTAGGTACACAGCACCTTAGTTGGGCATGTTGCTCAGGCCCCTGATGCAGTCAGTGGGGAAAAAGGCAAGCGCCTTTCCAGAGGATGAGTGAGTCAGACTTTTGTGAGGTAACAGTAGCTTGCTTTTTTCCAGTCCATAGCCAAAGCAAGGTCATTTTCTTTGCCTCAACGAGCTAAGAGTTTTTTGAGAAGTCAGATGATGTCTCACTACTGCCAGCACAAAGATAAGGAGAGAAGCTCTTCTGTCTTCTTAGTTTAACTTCTGTCTTGACTGTTAACTGGGGCCTGAAACCTCTGGAATCAAAGGTGGAAAAGGTCTCATGTCAGAAAAACAAGGTCCTTCTTTGTGGGAACTCTTCAGGCTCCCCTTCATTACATGAAGTGGAGGAATCCAGCTACTCTTTTTTTTTTTTTTTTTTTCCATTACAAACTCTGCTAATAAAAACCAAAATCAGACAAGAAAAACACTTTCTCCTGATGCTCTGTTTTCTCTTCCTTTCCCTCTTCTTGGCCCCACCTGAACTAACACAGTCACACTTTCAGTAGCCCTTACTGGAAGCAATGCCAGTTTTCAGATTTTATTAAGAAGGCTACATCAGGAGTTTATAATAGTCCTTTTATACTTTTAATGCTACTCATTTTACTGCTTCTTTAACATCCATTGCCCAGACCTGGCTTGTATTCCATGTTCCCAGATCTGAACAACAGAACACCTCCATTACTTTGACCGTGTCATTTCTATTCCTAAGTTTCTTAAGCAGTACAGCTGTGATTTTGTCTTAATTTCCCTGTCACCCTTAGACTTCCATATTTTCAGTCACTGCAGAGGGAGAAAGTCAGTAGGGAATTTGTGGTTCCCTGTGCCCTCAAAAAAACTGCTGTTGTACACTGCCTTTGCACTGTAGCAAAGTGACATGCCCTGGATACACGCAGGCCATACTGGTGCTTGATAGAGAGTTTTGAGTTTTGGTACTCACTCTCATCATAAAACACCTTCCCAATGGTTTTCTTTACCTATTACTTTATCTGCTTCCATGCATCCCTTCCTTGCTTTTGGATGTGATTCAGCTGCTCATTGTTTCCCGCAGCCTGGTGAGAATGTCTGACAGAGAGATCAGACAGAGAGGAAGGAAAAGAGAAAACCCTGTTCATGCCTGTTCCCTGAGCTTTGGTGGTGGGTTGCAAGATGTTCTACTGTGCAGCTGATTATCAGATTTTCAAAAGTATTTAGGCTTCTAAAACTAGAAGTGACTATCATTTTTCTCAGAGGTACTTTGCAACTTAAATTATGACTGATACTAAGGCTAGTGAATACAGCAGCATCCAAATAGGAGTTCAGGCCAAAATTACAATTCAGAAAATTAAGACACTGTTCCCTGAGGTACTACACTTCCACTGGTGCTGTGCATTGCTGCCACAGCCCTTTCCTGGATTTAGCCATCCGCCTGCTGTATTTTCTGCTATTCACAACCTCAGAAAACTTGTCTGTCTGGAATAAAATGCCTGAAACAAATATTGATTGAGTTTGTGATGCAAGCCACTCCTTAGGCACACTGTTGCTTAAGTCAGGTCAAAGATTCATCATTCTCTTTGTAAGGCTAGAAATATCAAAAAGAAAACATTTGTGCAGTGCTGTTCCTACCTGCAGATTACTCCTGCTCTGAGGTTACACACTGATGTACTTCTCCGCCCTCACCACACTAATGAAAACAAATAGTGTGGTAGAGTGTGACCTCCCCACATGCAGAAAGCAAGCATCACTGTGTACCTAAACAGCAATATATTAACATCATTACTGTATTTAATATAGTCAACACTACCACTAATCAGTAAAACCACCAGCAGCATTATGTTCTTTTCTAAGTGACAGGTTTGCCAAGAGAATAAAAAAGCCTTTCTTATCTAGTCATAGCAACGTGAATAGAGGCATCTTAATAGAATACCTAAAATAACAATAGGTAGTAAGGAAGTCTCTTTTACCAAGGAAAAAAAATCTTCAGTTATTGACTGAGCTTGCTGTAAATCTGTCTTTTCCTTTCTAATCAATCGTTAGCAATCAAAGGCCACCTGGCTTAATTGAGCTTAATTTTCAGGAAGCCTGATCTGGCACTTCTTGCACACTGCTTGATTGTGAAGTGAATGAAGAACCAGGGAAACAATAAAGCTTATAAAGAAATGAGGAAAAAAGAAGAAAAATAAGAGACACTAAGACACCTTTTAAACACAAAAATGTGTTTTTTCAGTAGCAGCCACAAAATATGAAACGTAATGGTCATTTGACACACTAGGAAAAAAATAACACAACTCTTCTTCTCCTTAATGTTGTTAAAGAGAGAAATCACACACCCAAAATCACAGCTGTACCTATTTTTTTATATCTGAAAAGCAATGTTCTGTAATGTGACCGCTTACTTATAAATTGCAGTGGTTTTGTACAACTCCTATCTTGAACACATGCTTTGGTATACGAGTTATGGCCTTAGAAAGATTTTAGAGTATTTCACTCTGATAGAATAAATGAATATCCTTGACAACAGTCCCCTTTGGCACCAGGAAATATTTTATCGTAAGGCAAACTAGAGTCCTATCAGCTTTCTCATTCCTCTGTGGGAAGATCTCATGTTTAGACTGTGCTCCATTTTCCTTATGGAAGCAAAAGAGCAACCTCAACCTTCTGATGGGACATGACATAGTTTGCAGGGGGATGGGGGATGAGGGGGGGGGTGGAGTTTTTGGGAGCCTGGTCCTGGAGTCACTGTACTAGTCTGACAAGACATTGTCGGTGTATGAAGCCTTTGTTTTATATTCTTGCTAAGTAATTGTAATA
This sequence comes from Lagopus leucura, assembly GCF_019238085.1. Lineage (NCBI taxonomy): Eukaryota > Metazoa > Chordata > Aves > Galliformes > Phasianidae > Lagopus > Lagopus leucura. Next base: position 18,819,151 of record NW_024962334.1, read on the forward strand.
AATATTGATAGGTGTGTTCTGTTATTAATTTATTTAGGGCAGTGTGTCTGCAAAACTGCAGAATAACCTTGACGGGAAGCAGTGCTTATCAGGCATAAGTCTCTCTGCTGAGGGCATGGCAAAGACCAGGGGACCCTGTCAACACAGCTGAAAGGTAATGCCAGGAATGGTAACATCTTTGGTGCTACAGAAAGGTAAGATTTTGCTTAAAGACAGAAATGTAGAAGTATTACTTCAATACCTGATTTCTCCTAAATGATATTATAAAAAAAATGCAATAACACTGGGGCACTGTAAGAATGAAATAAGCCATGTCATTCCTTTGCAAGGAAAGGAAGTGTCATTACCAACTTGGTTTTATTTGGGATTTAGCCTCAGGTCTGGGCTTTCGTGCAGCTCTGATTCCCCAGACACTCAGGCCGTGTTTGTGTGTGCAGTGCCACAAATGTATCTTGTCTCCTCAGGCACAGAACACTGTTTGGCCTAGTCTTTTTATTAGATCAAGGCTTTAATCTCAATTTCAATTTCCTCCATAAAACTTGTATGCAAATATTTTCCCAGCTCACAGAGCTATTATGAATGGGATTGCCCTCTGGGTGGTTGCCATTCAGCTTGGCTGCCTGTTCTGTAGACTTTACTGGTTGGCATCAGAGTTGTTTTGCATGTATAGACTCGTCTGCAATGGTATCGGCCATTTTTTCCCCAGCTTTGCCAGATACTTTTGCATGTCAGAGGTGGCAGCCTATCTGCAGAGCTTTGTTCTTCGAGGTATTTCAAATACGTGCATAGCACCTTTATTTGCAGCATCACTGACACTCTGAAATATATTTCTTTCCTCTTCCCTTGCACCCAAGAGGAAACACTCCATGCAAAGCGCTTCCAGTCACTAGTTGTTCCTGTGTTGGTTAGTGATCAATGGAGAGTTTGATTTTTCTTCTCTGTATCTGACAAGATGAGCCCCTCAGTCCAGAAATAAGTTACCCTTAACTCATACATCATCTCATAGATTACTGAGTTGGAAGGGACACACAAGGATCAAGTCCAGCTCCTGGCTCTGCACACCACCACCCAAAATTCAAAATCTATGCCTGAGAGCACTGTGCAAGTGCTTCCTGAGCTCCGGCAGCTCAGTGCCATGGCCACTGCCTTGTGGAGCCAGTTCCATCTCCACCGCCTCCTGGTGAACAACCTTTTCCTGACACCAACCTGCCCCTCTGCTGATGCAGCTCCACGCCGTTCCCTCGGGCCATATCGCTGTCACAGCTGATCTCTGCTTTGGGCTGAACAAACAAAGGGCTCAGCCGCTCTTCATACATCTTGCCCTCTAGACCCTTCACCACCTTTGTACCTAAGATGACCTCCTGTAGTTCTACGCCCTTCTTACATTGTTGAACCCAAACACACACCCAGTGCTCAAGATGAGGCTGCAGAGCACAGAGCAGAGTGGGACAACCCTCCCTCACCCAGAGGCAGTGCTGGGTCTGGGGCACCCCAGAGTGCAGTTGGCTCTTTGCTCTGCCAGGACTCTCCAAATGGGCTGCTAATCTAAATGGCCAAAATGATAACGCTTTACATTGAGGTTCTTTTAATGAGTAATAAAAGGACTAATAAATGGCTAATGAGGGTTGTTACAATTTGAATTATAAAGACCAACAGGTTAATTGGTTTCAAATAACCATGGCTTAGATCTGTTTATAATCTTTTCTGTCCATATCCATCGAACGCGTATTTACTTTAAGCCATAATATGTAACTGGTATGTGTGATATACATACATATGTAATCACTATTTTTAGTCTCTCAGTTATGAAACTTTACTACCCAGAATGTTTTGAAACAACAAAAATCAAACCAAAATGGTATGGTTGTGATGAAGCTAGTGAAGATTCATGGAAAACTTGCCCTTAAACTTTTCGCTCAGTTTCTTGACTGTAGCATGGCTTTTTTTTTTTTTAAATGGGCTGCTTGTGGCTTCTCACATCAAGTATAAGAAGTGCATTTTTGTATAGGAACTGTTGAGTCACGGCCTGAACCACTGATTGACCACCTGAGGCAAGCACTGAGTCAGCCATGGAGCACAGGTGAAGGCGATTCAGCTGTGTGACCAGAAGGGGTGGAGCCTGGCTGCACCTCTCCTAGACCCCATTTAAGGGCTGACTGCCACTAGACAGGTTCTCTTTCTGGAGATCCTTTTTCTGTGGAGTTTTCTGCTGTGAGCCTAGGATGCGGGTGAGTATTTCATTTGTTTATTTTGTCTCTTTCCACCATGATAATCTTTTCAACTATAAGCCTGTAAAATGCCATCCTAACCATGCCGCTCTTCTAACTGTGCAGTTTGTTAACTGTAGAGTTTTGTATGAAACTTTCCAGCTGTGTAGTGTTTCTCCAAGAGATGTGTCACTCTTTCAATGGCAAATCAGGCTGAGACTTCCAGTTTCCTCAGAGAATCGTGTTAGTTGCACCATAGTTATCTATACATATCATATACATGTTATGTATATATAAATATATACTGTAAGAAATAGTATCACTGGACTTTCTCCTTCTACCTATCAATTTAATTGCTGCAGTGTATTTCTGAAACTTCTGCATGTGTATCAAGTGAGACAGAGTTAGCAACAGTACAGACTGATAGCGTATTACCTGAACAGCTAATACTGCTGATCTTTGGATCATAGGTATGCCTTGCGTGTCCCAGCTCTGATGCACCATGGGTCCCCTTGTACCAATCATGCTCCTTTTGTTCTGTAAGTCCTGTGCCTGAGTTCTTGCAGTGTCACCCACTCTTATCCAGACAGTGCAAATGAACCCTATTATATTGAAAAATCTCATCCATACCATTTTCACCTCTGAAAAAGGCCTGTATCTAACTTTTTATCCTCATCATGCATAGTAAGTGTTTCTACTCAAGCCAGCATAGTGCTACTGCACTAATGAAGATGAGACCTTGGAGTCACTTTGGTAGAAATGGAGCAGGTGGAACCTAAACTTACACAATGAAAGTCTTGTGCCCCTGTCCCAGAAAATTGTCCAGTGTTGTTGAACTACTCATTATTGTAGATTTCTAGTAGCTGAATGCTAACATGTATTTCTATCCTAGTAGTGAAACAGTTCAGTAACTGTGATAGTGATGCTAGGACACTGAGACAATCACTGTAGTGTTCCACAAAAAATGAGGTGGGCACATCAGCAAGCCTGCACCAGCATGATCTACAGAGACTATGTTCTATGCTGAAAAGACAACGGCTCCACTTTAAGGTCATTCCCATAATTTGCTCTGTTCTAGGTGGAGAGAAGTTTATATGAAACAAATGCTCTTTCCTTCTCTTCTCTCTTCACATCAGTCACTGTCAGCTTGATATAGAAAATATGGCTGCTAATAGCTTGCAGTGGAACAAACATTTGCATAACTGTTACCTCAGAGCCCATAACTCTGAGCTAATTGGCTGATGGTGATTAAAATGATTAAGTGACTGCAATTTATATGATTAACCAATTAAGCCATTCTCCTGTGATTGGCCTAGGGTAGGCTCTGGGATGCGAGTTTGTTTCCCAGCATGCGTGCCGGCAGTGTGTGATATTAAATATTCTTTTTAAATACTTGCTATTGTTCCTTCCAACAGCACTCAAGGTGCTTTAAAGGTAGTTAATTACTGCACATCACTTGTGTAATGCTGAGTCGTAAGCTGAAGGCAACACATGAATTATTAACCAAATAAATCTAGCACCACTAGGATAACACAATTACTGAAGGCAGTAACTAGGACAGTGAGTTTGATCATCCAGAACTGATAGATGACTGACTGGTCTAAATGGATATGATATTGCTGCCTTGAACAAAAGTTACGCTGATTTACCCCAGCGTGGCTTCTGGATTGTGATCCTTGAAAACTGAAAATCTATCAGCAAGTATGTTTAAAAACAAAAAAAAAGGATAGTAACTGGAATTCTCCTTAGTTAAAAGAAGTGAACTGACCTGGTCAATTTGTAACTGCTTCCATTAAGAGGGCATTTGCCAAGGAAGTGTATGTTATTTGAGTGAGAGAGCTCTGGTTCTTGAAGGAACTAGGCAGGTGGGCAGGAAGCAATAATTAAGCATATTCTTTGTTAATCTCCTGCTAGGTGCACCGAAGGGAAAACTTGCTGTGGTTTCATGCCCCTCTTTCCTCCCCCCTCCCACCTTCCTGTGTGTTGCTGTTGCTGAAATGAGGGACTGCTGTGTTCCCAGCCTTTCCCCCTCTCGCCTCCTACCAGCAGACAGTTTAATTCCATGCTTCCTGAGGCTAAACACATCGCCTTCCTTCACATTACTTTCATTTTCAGCTGCTGTGTGTTCTGAAACCTTAAATCTGTTGCTGGTTAGTCTGAGCTATCTGTTCTGATGCTGCAACACAATAGGCTTTTAAGAGATGAGAGATACTTTTTGCAGTATCAGAGCAGGTTTTCCTTTGTTTTCTCTCATTTTCTTGATTAGTTACTAAGGTCAATATAATAAAAATTGCTAGTGTTTTACTATCATGTAGGTAACTAGTTCCATGTGCAGGGCTGTCCTGAAATGGTGGCCTTGGCAAGTGAGCAAATACTATACTTTACTGTTCCTGATACTGCATTAAGTATCATTGTGATGCTAACTGGGTATTCCCAGTGCTTGGCTGGATGGTTTTTTAACACACATTTTGGTATTTTAGGATAACAAATGTTTGGGATGCTGCTGCTTGCTTTTAATCTGAATATGTTCAAAAAGACTATGGCGGGTTGGCTTCAGTGTCAGGATGTCTGTTTTACAGTATGCTGCTGTGAATTTAAACAACTTGCCAATGCTTCTGTGCTGAGCCTAAGGAAAGGCAGAGATTCATCCTCAGTTCTGCTTGTTAGATGTCTCCATTCTGCTTAGGGAACGTGCCAGAAGAGCTTAAAGGTTGTCTGTGAAACTCTTCATGAGGCTTTGATCCTAGCAAATAGTATGGCGTGCTTGTGTGTCTGTCTGTTCATCCACTTCATTACTGGTACATCGCAACCACTTTAGACTGGTCCCTGGGAAGTGTTATGAATGCCATCAGCTCCAACAGAACTGAACAGCTGCAACTTAACACAATGAGAACAGCAGTTAAGGCTGAGGCTGGGGTGCAGGAGCTGCTGTCTCAGACACTGTGTGACCTTGGCCCATCACCTCACCCCTCTATGCATCAGTTCCCTGCGGTTAAAAGGAGGCACCACACTTTCATCACTCCCAGCATAGCTTGAGGACAAGGCCATTAATATACATAATGCACTCGCGTACTACTAGTATGACCTCCATAGAAAAGCTTATAAATAAACATAAATAAGGACTTGATGAGTAAAAGGCTGGGCCCTGCCCAGGCTTCAGCAAGACTTTAAAAGGACCACACAGAAAATGCATCTTAAAATAGACCATTTGAAGGTCATAGCCTCCTACCCTTACCTGTCAAGACCTGAGCGGAGGCTTTGCCTGTGAAATGATGGCCGTGCTGATGACATCAGCACTCTACATGCAGGTTTTGGCAGGTGTTAGCCATTCATTTCACCTTTGCAACTGTTCATCCAGGAATTTCTTACGAGTCATGACTCACTGTGTGCTATTGTGGCAACTACCATTCAGCTGTATGGAGGAAAAAAAAAAAAACTCATTTCTGCTAAGGATCTGCTGCCATGATATCAGAACCTGAGAAAAGACAGATCCTCTGACAGGCTTTTTGTGTTTTCTTTCTTTTTTTTTTTTTTTTTTTTTTTTTTTGGCAGGTTGTACAAATATTAAAAGATGGTAAAGTTTTAAAACTCATTTTTAGATATCTATCTGCAGCCAAATCCTGTTGGCCTAAGGGATCAATCAATGAAACAACATTACATAGAAAAGCTGAATTCATGTTATCCTGGATAATCTATATCTCAAAAATGAGACTGAGCTCTTAAATGACCTGCACATGGATTTCATCTGCTCTTCCCTTTTAACTTGTGCTTCAGTAGCCTGGCTTTAAAAAAATTAACTGTTTCAGTAATGTGGGAGTCCTTTCATTCCTACAGTCTTCTGATTAGTTCCAATAAAACTGGATAGTAATAAAGTTAAAATCCATTAGTGGGTACAAGACACACAACAGAACTCATGCTGGTATTTAAAAAAAAAAAAAAAAAAAAAGGTAGAGCCATTATAGTCTCCTGTGCAATGTTGACTATATTACAAATATTTTGCACTTTTTTTTTTGCTTATTTTTATTTTCTTGAACCTCAGCAAAGTGAGTCTAATTTCCCTGTATAATACTGTCAAAATTATTCTGGCAGAGTACTTCAGTAGCAACTCAGACCATGGCTGATAAAAGCAAAGACATGCCACAAATAAGAATTCCACTGGTTTTGAACACCTAAGGCTTAATCTATGTGTAAGGTAGTGCAGCAGAAGCAGAAATTGGTGGTGTCAAAACAAAAAACAAATTGAGAAACCTCAGACCAGCACCTCTCCTCTGCAGTAGACTTCTGTGATTCATCAGAGTACTCTGTGGTCTCTGCAGGAGAACGTTTGGTTTGATTTCACCAAAAATGATCCATGTTTTGTAATGACGCGGCACCCTGATGCCTCAGCAGCTCCTTTAGAAGTTGAACATCGTGGTAATGATCCTGGGAAAGGTGAGGCAAAATGTCTCTCTTCAGTCCCTGGTTCTATTGGTGCTTCCTAATCATCAGATTACAACTCTCCTCAGAAACACAGAATAATTCTTAGATTGTCTCTGCCCTAATGCTGTGTTAGCACCAACTCTGCTTGCTAAATTAATAAGGAGACGGCCCGATAGGCATTTCCGGATTCCTAATCTTCATTAGCAGGTTAGGAAACCTCATCACCCCCATCACTTCATTGAATCACAGATTTGGTCAAAGTAGGAAGAAACTTCTGGGTCCAGCAGGTCCAACCTATGCTCAAGCAGGGACACCCAGAGCAAGGGTGCCCAGGTGTATGTCCAGATGGCTCTTGGAGATTTCCAGGGAGGAAATCACAGCCATCTGTGCTCTGTCACCTGCATAGCACAGAAGTGTTTCCTCATGGTCAGGCGGAAGATGTGTTCTAGTTTGTGCCCACTGCCCCTTGTTCTGGCAATAAGTAAAACTGAAAGGAGCCTTAGCAGCCAGCAGAGCTTTTAGCATCCCCAGCTGAGGAGGAAACCAGCTCTGGCTTTCTCTTTCTCTGGTTAAACGCTCTAGCTACTAAACATCTATACAAAAAGACAGGCACCCCCATTCCTCCACCAGCAGCTGGGTTTTAAAAGGGAAGACAGATTAACACAGTGCATAGATGAAGTACAAACCTCTGACAAGTGCTTGGATCAGAGGGTTTCCTCACAGGAAAAACAGTAGACTTTCTCCTCCTGAGGAATAATTGGAGGCCTGGCAGGTGTGCCTGGTGCTTAAAATAAAATAAAAAATTCCATGACTGCACTTCTCAGTGAAGTCCTCTTTTCCTGGATGAAAATCAATTAACTCTTCACTGTGCCTTGAGGCTAACAGACAGGAAAGAGATTAACAACCGGAAAAGAGACTTCAGATTTATTGTACAGCAGCATAGGGCTCCCTACACTCCATCCACTCCACAAGCTGTTTAAGCCAGGCTCCTGTCTGTACCATGAAAGTCCAAGGCCTTTAAGCACGTGCTTAACTTCAGGCGTGGGAAGATTTTCAACAATCTGTAAGTCTGGCGTTCACCTCTCCTCCTCCCCTCCCCATGGCTTTGAATGGGAGTTACACACCTTGTTGTTCTCTACCCCTTCCTCTCAACATGTTCTCCTAAAGAGCGATGAACTGCTGGGCTTGCAAAGTAACTGCTACAATAGAGAAAATGCTTGTTAGACATCTGTCATCTAGGGGCTGGCTGGCTGGCTTGCTTTTGCCCTCGGGTATTAAGGTTTATTTGCATGCTTAAGAAAAAAATATTTTTTTTTCTGGTTTAAGGTGATGCTTGCCATTCTTTTAGGCAATATATATTCTCCCTTCTTGGCTAAAATATGTGTCCGTGCCTTGTATACATACACACACATAAAGCTGCCCTTTAATTTTATTGACTACCTTTCATTTTTGAATTAAGACCGATGGTAGACAAAAGTACAAAGTATCCCATCGTCTTTATAATAGACATGTTGTTATATCCTATTATAAGTTGTTAAATTCATCTTCTCCACTCAGAGAATGGTGATGCACTGGAACAGGTTGCCCAAGGAGGTTGAGGATGCCCCATCTCTGGAGGCATTCAAGGCCAGGCTGGATGTGGCTCCAGGCAGCCTGGTCTGGTGGCTGGTGACCCTGCACATAGCAGGGGAGTTGAAACTAGATGATCATTGTGGTCCTTTTCAACTCAGGCCATTCTATGATAAAGCCTCTCAAAATAAAAAGCTTTTACTTATTGTTCTTATCATCCTTAGCTGTTTCTAAGCTCTCCAATTTCTGTTATGTCATCTTTGAAATAGGAAAACAAAAGAAGCCCGGTAAGATTTATATCATGCCATAGTTCCAGGCTCAGTCTCTATCATTTTTGTTGGTTTGGTTCTTCTACTTCAGGTGGTGCTAACTTGGTATTACATAGTAGCTACAGTAAGATCAGAACCAGGTAAGTTTGGGTAGTTCAAATTAATCTTTCCTATATGCATTACTTCATATTTTATCATTTAGAATTATTATCAGCATATTGCTTTTTCATCTGATTTGGGTAGGATCTTATCTCTTGTTCCTAAATCTTGTCATTTCTGCAGCATTGCTACTTTGATCTTCACCCTTACAAAGAATGACATTTCTTCCTCCCCTACCTCTATATAATATCATATGTAGGGAAATATGGTCTTCTACCTTCTCTTTGGTTTCGTACTTGATAAGATCAGTTTCCTCAAATAAATGCTGACAAAGCCTGATCCATTATGTGCCCTCCTGGTTCTCTTTTGATATATCGATAAACAGTGAAGATTGGAGCAATAAAACATCATCTTAATGAGCTGTTTGCGCAGACTGTAGATCCTCAGATGGTGATAGGTTGTTTTGGTTCATCTGAAGCACAAATTTTAGTGGACAATCTGATCTCAATTTAGAAACATCAGGTGGCAGGAAACTTCTTCCTCTATTGTTAGCCTGTTATAGGAACAAACTTGTTCACCTCCAAATCTGCACATTTCTAAGTTTTTGTTCTACTTTTGGCCTCTGCTGCCTGGATCTCAGTGTGCATTTTTCAATTGATAGGTGTTATATAATTACTTAGAAATTCTTTCTTTTGATGGATATTTATAAATAAAAATCAGGTTAGAATTTAATTTTTACCTTTATAAACTAAATACAATGCATTTCCTTTATAAATCAATGTTTCCAGCTTCAAATTGTTCTTGAAGATATTCTTGTAACCAATGCTTTAGTATCCTTATTGAGGAAAGACACTAAAAAAGAAACATGGCGTAATATGACTGAGCTGATACTGTATTTATAGACAATATCACACTCTTATTCTCAGTTATATATCAAAACAGCACAATCTTTTGCTGATATTTTATACTGAGAAATCACATTTAATTATCTGTCTGCTGTGACCTCTCAGTCCTCTCCAAAACCACGTTTCCCAGTGCTAAGAGCATATTTTCTCTCTGTGATTTCTTCCTACATATACGACCTTGTAAATGACTGTTAAACTGCATACTTTTGCACTGTTTCCAATTCATCACATTATCAGGATCACAAAACTACCTGACCTGCCCGTGTCATAGTAAATGAATTCCTCCATCCTTATCAAAGATGCTTCACAATAGTACTTTCTGCATTAAATTAAAAACACAACTTTTTAGCATACACCCAATTCCCACAGAACTCTGCCAGAAATGCTCTCGTGTTCTCTGTAATTTATTTAAATTTCTACTTTGAGATAAAACAGTTACATAATATTTAACACGAGATCTGCTTTCAAATGTCAAGACTGCAAGAAATGTGAACGGCCTGTATCAAAGAGGTAAAAATATATATAATTTTTAAAAGGCTGGAATGGGAGGAGAGAATCAGAAAAGATACAATAATAAAAATTTATTGGTTGAGATAAAGTCGGTTTAATAAGAAAGAGGGGAAAAAAAGAGGATTAAAAATAACTACACAGCTCACTACCAGCAAAAGAAGGCCCAGCCAGTCCCTAAGCAGTAGCAGCCCCCCACCAGCCCCCTCCAACTTTACTGTTCACCATTACACTATGTGGTATGGAATACGCCTATTTAAAGTTTAGCTCCTGTTTGTTTTATGACTAAAGCTGTCTGGCTTTGTATTGTCACTGAATTTATATAGTCTTGAGTGTTTTAGATGCTTTACTTATCTCTTTTTTTTTTTTCTTACTCCTTCCCTGTACTACCTTTAAGTGTTGATTTACTCAACAGATTTTTTTATTATTATTATTTTCACTGAATAAATTTCTTGTTTCTCTTGTGCCTGTACCCTGAATACTTTCACTTGCATAAGTCTTCTCCCTTCTGGAATAAGTTAGGAAGAGCAGTATGGCCAGCATTCCTGCTTCTCAAGCATACACCTGGGCATGCACACCCACGTTCTTTCTCTTTTGGGTGGTCCCATGTGGAACCATGAGTTGGACTCATTGATTCTTGTGGGTCCCTTCCATATTGGAATATTCTATGATTCCATGATTCTTGTCTCTCTTTGCTGCTCCACTCCTGCTTAATGTATTTCTCTCCAATTTTTTCAAATGGTCTAAATGAGGCAACCTCTTCTTCAGAATCTTTATGGTTTATCAAGATGCAAAAACACAGAGATCTTACTGTAGAATTGGTTCAGATTTACCTTTTGAAAATGTCACCCTGCTTTCTGATGAGACCAGGAGCTTAGCCAACCACATCTGTCTTAGCTGAACCATTTATCTTTTCGTTAAGAAATATTAGACCACAATGTGTGTGATCGTCTCTAACAACAGAGAGGTTTGAGGTGGTTTCCCTCTTTGCAACTGGCACTTTATCTTGTGTTTAATAGGCAAAGCATCTCATTGCAAAGGCAAATATACTTTCTTGGTATGCACAATTTGAACCCTGATACTATCTTTTGTGAAACCAGTTTTACAGCCATCAGTGTTCAACTGATTGCATATCTCTTTTGTAGTTCCATTCCTCTTAACTTACACAGAATCCAGGCTTAACTAATGTGAAAAGGTAATTTATTGGGGCAAGATCATTTACTGGTATCAGTTGAGAGAGTACACTGGGGGTATTGGAACAGGACCAGTTTTGGGGAGGGTGGTTCATCCCCCATGCCTGAGGAATCTCTTCAAGTCTGTGCAAGTAACACAAATGCCCATGTCGTGCCCTTCCGGAATATCATCTGTCTCTTTCTTTTCACATACAGTGTGTGTAATTTATACAACATACTGCTTAGCATTACAGTATTTTCTCATTGAAGAGGAAGGTTATATTCAAAACTTTGGTGTGAATGGAAAGTGTGTAATGAATTTTAGTAAGTTGAAAGTAACGGAAGAAATAGAACATTTGGCATGTTTCATGAGCTACAAAGAGACAAAGGGACAAGGTGCAAGCTTCCATGCAAAACAATAGTGAACATCATCAGTCTTTGACCTAGAGAAAGGAAGGGCCACTGACAGAATATTCAAAACTAGAATGTCTCAGAGTCAAAATGTGGTGACAACTCTAGACTTAGCTCCTGATTGGATCGCACAGTTGCATTTCCTCTGTTCACAAAAGGCTTTTTCTTAGTCTTTTATGAGATTTCCTTCTAAATGTGTCTCCTAGATTTAGTTAATAAAATGTATGTGGCATTCTTTAAATCATTTCTAAATTATTTCTCCTTCACTTTGAATTATTAGGCTACACTAGCTGAAAATACAAATTTTCTTAGGCAAACCCTCACAATAAAATTTGACCTTGAATTTTTACTATAGCTTACTATTTAACTAACCCAATTCAAAAAGAATATGGGGATAAATGCATATCTTTCTGTTCTGAGATTGTAGCTGCCCATGATCTATAGCTGCTCCCCATGCTGTGGGAGATCTGTGCCTGCAACCATCTCAGCCAGCCTGGATAGTTCAGAGCTTACATTTATATATTCTGAGCTTCTAACTGTACAGCAAGTAGCTTCAGTTGATTATCTAAGAGTAATGAGAAGATATTACACCTTACTGCTTGTTCTTTGTAACATCAGGTACCTAGAACAAGAGAGGTCAGAAATGACTCTCCTCCCTCCAGGCCTCCTACAACCTTTGGTTGTGTGGGTTACTTACTGTGGCAGATGAAGATCAATTAAAGTGCCATAACCAAGTGGTCAGAGAGAAAAGATCCCTGAAGAATAATGACAAAAAATGTTTCTTGGATGCACACAGTATATTATAAAAACAGCAGTATAACCAGTGTGACCAGTATATATACTCCATTATGATAGCCAGGATTAATATCTGAGGCAATCACTGCAGTGTCTACTCCTGCAATTATTTGTGTATGCATATATGTAGGAGATGAAGCAGGGATATTGGTCAAACAATATGCTATGCCTCTTTGCTTCCCTAGCTGTGTCACACTTGAAATATGAAGCACTCTCAGAGCTGATGGCTTCCTTGTGTTGCTTATACATTATCCTGCCTGTGCAACAACCAAGTTCTGTGCAACAGTACTTCATTATTTTAATTAAGCTTATTGCAAGAGTAATCATCATTGCCATCAGTATCAATCACCGGTAATATTTTCAGTGATGTCTGAAAGTGATGAAGGTCCTAATTGACAAAAAATAATAATGCTCCTGGCTTGAGCTGACACTTCATTGGACTTTGCTGGGTTGCTCTAAATACTCTAGGGCTTGCTACAAAAAGAACTATTTATCTATGACAAAAGCCTGGTCTACGTTATATTTGTTTTGACTTCTCTTAGGGATGTGTTCCTGAAGTCTACAATATTTATCCTTTTGGTTATGCCAGCTACCATGTCTGAAACACATTTTAAAAGGAATTAGAGAGGTCTCACTCCTCTGCTGCAAACTACTTTCCCATATAGCATTAATTAATATTAATTCGAGTAATTTATTTATTTTCTTGGAAGAAGAGAGAATATGAAGTTATTTGAATTACGGAAATGCTTTTCCAATTGTTAGGGAAAAGTCTGAAGAGATCTTTCCACTCTCATCTAAATAGTCCCACAGTATCAAGATCTGATTGAAATGTGCTGCTTAAATATTTATTGCACACTATGAGTACACTTGCTGATTTTTATCATTACTCTACTTTGGTTTAAACACTCCTCTATTTTGTGCTATAAATTTTCTTAGTTGGATAAAGACATTACCGACATTTTAAAAATGGTTTTCTTATTCTCACTTCTTTGAGTGCTTGTTAATACTCTGAGGCTGATCATTTGGAATTCAGGAGACACGTACAATTGTTCCAGAAACACAGACCTTAAAATGCCAACATAATATTTCCAAGAAGTATCAAAATATTAATATCATGGACAATAAGCCTAGATTATCTTTTTATTATCTCTCATTAAAAAAAGAAAAAAGGAGAGGGGAAAAAAAAAAAAAAAAAGAAATCTAGTGCTACTCCAGAATTGCTATCTCAGCAATCGCCAAGAGCAGCTTTACAGTTGATAGCAGGCAGTCCACACTTTTTTTCTCTCTATCCTTCTTTCTTTTCTTTATCTTACAAAAGGCTGGTATCACTGGAGTCTTTGTTGGATTTAGTGCACCAAACATTAGGCAAGACTGACATTTTTCCAAACCAGATTTTCAGAAAGTTGAAAGTTTTATAATTTGCACATATTGATGGGTAGCAGAGTGTAGGAACTCTCTTTAATGACATAAAGCAGCTTTGAATACAATGCAGCTATTTGCAGGACAAGAGACTCCCGTAAATACCTGATTCATAGACTGTGGGGTGGGAAGTAATTATTCAATAAGCTCTAAAATAAAACCTTTTGGAAGCAGTCACCCAGTAGGCCATGTTATACAGCACTTAGAGCACAGGCAGGAAGCCATCCTCCAGGCAGGGCTTCAGGGCCTCTCCATCCTAAACATATGTCCGTAATTTCACAAGCTGTGTTATATGAAGCCAAAGATTTCACTGATTTTCAGCATACTTCATGGAAGTTGCCACGCCAGGGTAGTTTTGAATCCAAAGAACTGTAAAAAGAAAAAAGCTTTTTGAAAGAACAAATAGTACAGAAACAGGAGGTAGACCAATTTAAAGGAATTGTGTCTTTCCCCTGGATGAAGTGATTCCATCTTTCTCCATCTCTGCCAAGGGATACATGTTCGCATGAAACACTTACAGCACTGAAAACAATTCCCACGTTTATTTCTCACCCCAGCTCATTTCATGCATGTTTTCCTCATCCATCTTTTCTAATGTCAATATTGTGTACCTGGTTAGTTTAGGAATCACCTTCCTCTGTCTGTCTATCTACCTACCTTCCTCTGTCTGCCTGTCTACCTATCCATCTTTCTGTTTATTTCCCTCCCTCTTTCCCTCCCTTTGTCCCTACCCACCTATAGCACTCTCCTTACTGAGTCACTCAAAAACCCCATGTATAAGTGCAAACAGTACTATTTTACACGAAACTATCTTCACTGCTCTAAATGGGAGTTGCTCTCTTTCTTTCTCTCCTGCCTTACAGCTCCATCCCACCTTCACAAAGATATCTCACTCTCCCAGTTTCTTCTCCTTACAGGTGCTAGATATGCCATGTATCACCTTCTATATATCATGTTACGGTGAGCCACACTCCTGGTGCTTTGGGCTCTTTTTAAAATTACATTTTACACATCAGTAAACTTGCAATGTAGGAATCGCTTTCTTAGTATTATTTATATCCCTGAATAGCAAAAGAATTTGTCAGGGAGTAATATGAATGCTATTTATCTGACGGCTCAGCTTTATTGACTGCTACATTTCACATCCTTCGGTACTTTTTGGCAGAGGAGTAAATAACAGTGCTATTAACCTCTAGCACTGGTGTAAAAATAGGTAGTTATTAAGGGGTAAATATTACTTTGATCATTATTGCCCCAGCCTGCTTTCTCTGTAAAAAAATGAAATCCCTTAACAGATCTAAAAGCAATCCCAAATTTTATTTAAGATGTAGACAGTTATCTGACCAATTGGTTTGGATAGTTTCTGCTAGCTTCAGTGTCAAATGAGAGTTATATCATTCCTCAGCCACCTGAGTGGTAGTTCTGAAGTAAGGATACAAGAACAGTGAGAACTGGGCAAGTTAAACCAATGTGCCTGGGGCTGTGCTGACATATGTATTGCCTCAGCAGCCTCAGACAAACGCATCTAACCTCAGAAAATTACCATGTAGACTTAGAAAGGGCCCAGACTTAGTATCATTTAAACAGCAAATGTTCCATACCGTATCAGTGGAATACAAGTTAAGTTCTAGACCCTCAGCCCTTTCAGCAAGAGTTTAAAGACACATAGAGCTCACATAGAGTCATAGAATCACAAGGTTGGAAATGACCTACAAGATCATCTAGTCCAACTGTCTCCTCATCACCATTGCCACCACTAGCACTAAAATCTTCAGCAATCTTTCTGCATCAAGCTCACAGTGATTTTGGAAATTGGTGGATGTGATATATCTAAATACATTGGGGATCTGGGTCCCAGACCTCACTACAGGTGTTCAGCACCTGGTGAGATCAAGGCCTTTGCATCTGACCCTCTAAATCTCCTCAGGTGGTAATATTTCATCACAGACAAGGTGGAACAGTGTAAGTGGCGTTTCTGTTTCTGTGGCAGTTGCAGCAGCAGGAAACATAGGGTATGTTACCCTAGAGAACTCCATCTTCTGTTGCTTGATGCAATTTTCCTCTTCAAAGTCTTGTCTACTTTGCCTGTCTGCTTCAGAAAAATAATAAGGACTGGTAGCATGAAGAGACTTTCAAATATCTAGTAAACGACAGATTTTGCATATAAAGTAAAGACATAAATATTGGGTTATGTTGAAACAATGTAAAGAACTGGTAATGCCAAGTTGAAAGTGCTGTTATTTCAAACATGCTAGAATTTGTCTCAGGGAGGATCTTCAGGTAGATACTTTCAACGTCTTAGTTTCTTGTGACACTTCGGTAATGAAGGCTAAAGCCAGCATCTGCCTGTCTCTGTGAATCAGCTCAGGAAGGCAATCTGGAAATGGTGATTTTGAAAATGACAACATGCAATGCTGAAAACTTTAAGAGAGCCCAATACAGTCAGCCCCACTTACTCTCAGGAAAGTAGGGAAACTTCTGCTACGTGCCTTTTACACAGCCATTCTCATCATGCAGTTGCTGATCAGATAAAAAGCTGATGGAAAACAAAATGAACTTTAAGGAAAAAGCAGCTAAAGCCGAGTGTTCTTTGCACACAAATTTGCCTAATGAGGTTATATCTGTTAGGAGTTTAATTGCTAAAAATCAGGCCTTTGTCCATTCAAAAAAATATTAGTCACCACTAATAAAAAGGCTATGTAGTTTGTGGTCTTACTGAGCTTGCTTCCAGACACACTTTTGCAGATGTGCTGCCATCCATTTAATCCATTCCAGTTTACCAACTTATTCTGAAAGGTGATTACAAGTTTAATTCATATAACATTGCTTTAAAAGCACAAAATGTTTTTCTCTATATTAAAGAAAAAAAAAATCTCTCTGCAAGTAAGAATGCAGGAATTCAAATGCATTCTACAGGATTTATAATGGAAATCGCAACGAAACATACTGTATCTTCAAACCTAATTTAACTTCCTATTTTTAAACAAGGAGCAATAATTCCAGAGCTATATCTGAAATAAAATCAACATCTGTTTCCTAAATAACTGAATCCGTACCCAAATAGATTACAGCAATGATCCAGATAACTGGATTCAGTATAAGGTGTCCCATGTATGATATTTTTAAAATGTTTATGGGTTGGCATACATAGTATAATCCATATTATATGTCCAGTATTTTTTGTTGTAAGAAAATAAAAAAATAAAAAAGATGAGATCATATTGAGAGGGGAGATTTTAAAAGCTTAGGAGAACTTTAAATCTTTTAGACTAACAAATATGTGTTCCTCTTTCCCGCTGTTCCTCTCTCCTTTTTTCTCTCATTTTCAGTGAGATCCAAATGCATTATGTATTTTTTTCACTTGCTATTTATCAGTTATGGTATTTCTCTCAACCCTCTGAATGCTGACTTTTTCAGAAATAATAGGTCATGCAGAATGAGTCACTATGCATGAGCTCATCTCCTGCACAGTGGCAAAGAACTGCAGAAGCTCATATTCAGGAACAGATCACTTTCAGCTCAGGGGATTGCTGCGCCCTGACCTCAGGGGGAGGGAAAAAAAAAAAAAAAAAAAAAAAAAAAAGAGTAGTTACACATTTTCAGAGCTGTGGAAGTTGTGGAAGTCACTGTTTTCCCAAAAGCAAGCTGGTGGTTTCCAGTGTCTCACAGATGGGTTTTGTGTTCCTCTCAGATTTGAATCTCTCTGTCTGCACTCAAGAGAGGCCACAGCGCTGTTGCAGCTGACCCCACTGCCAGCTCCTGTTGCTAGAAATTATTCATTTTTCTAGTAAGGCAGAGCCAAAGAGAACAATCCTGGAAGAAGGCAAAAATCCAGTGGTGCAGGAGCTCAGAAAAAAGAAATATGTGACCATTAGGATTACTGAAGGAAGATATGTGAAAACTTGAGCAACTACTGTAGTTCCATTTCTAAGCATGACAGGTATTCAGAAGAACATCAGACTATAGTCTCATACATTTTAATGGCCCCAGTAATACTAATAGTCCCCTAACAGTTTTGACTGTTTATGAAATGCTTTCTAAGGACCTGACAACCCATGTTTGCTCTCCTGAAGCAGCTACAGTCATGGGGAACATTACAAAGGAAAGATTTTGGGGAGGGGCTCTGTCAGGGAGCATAACATAATGACAAGGAGTAACACTTTTAAACTGAAGGAGGGTAGGTTTTCCTTAGATAGTGGAAGGAGATTCCTTACTATGAAGGTGGAGAAGCACTGAAACAGGCTGTCCAGAAAAATTGAGGATATGCCAGATGTTCAAGGCCAGGTCAGATGGGTTTTGGAGCAACCTGATTTAGTGACCTAAAGCTGAGGATTTGGGAGTTTATGGTCTTTAAAGTCTTTTCCAACTCAAATTATTCTATGATTCTGGGGCAAGATGGCTATGGATGCAATGAACTCAGCCCTGCATAGAGATAATGGATTTGTGGGTACTGAGCACATCTTTGACTCCCACAGCTCTTCATGGTCAGGGCAAGAAAAACACATACAGGAAAAGTAATTGGGAAGAAAACACAGTAAGAGGGAGAAAACAAAATAAGGCTGATGAGAGGAATGAGAATAAATTAGAGGCTTTTGTGTACTCAATTATTTGATCAGTTTTGTACATGGAATTGAGATTTGGCAGTGAAAAGTGTCACAGTCTGGGTCCAGTAGAGAAAGAGAGATGAAAACTCACAACGCAAGCAGCTATGCAGAAAATGACCACAGTTTACCTACTAAGCACAAGGAACATTTCATAAAAATTTATCATATCAGCAAATTAGCCAGCAGAAAAGCAAACAAATTTCATAATCACCAATTTCCCAAACGCTCCCTAGTATGTCAGATAAATTAGTCCTTTACATCCTGTCTTGCAATGTGAATAATTTATCTTTTTAACTCAGGAAGCACTGGTTCTAAGAAATGTTCATTTTATTTAAAGAAAAAAGCATCCATCAGCTGCACACTTCCCAAGTGCTAATGGCTCTTCAGAATGATCTTCTCTTTTCAGAGTGCTCTTTTTAGGTATAAGCGTGGTGTACTGACACAGGAAATCCATCTAATGAAGAACAGTGTAGAAAAATATTACTTAAACTTGTGTACTGTGGCTTCCACTCTTTTCCTCTATGCAATTTTATCATTGCATTTTTTGTGATACAGGCATAGCTACGCAACCAGGCCATTTAGTCAGGAAATAAAGTACTGATTGTATTGATACAGTTGATTCGATCTTCAGAATTTTCCATAATAGCATAGTCTACACGATGTATTACTTGTGATGAGCAGAGAAAATAATTTAGGCAGTTCATTGTAATTTTAAACTTCTGCATTTATCTATATTGAAATAGAAAGGTAACCAGCAACACAATAAAAATACATCATTTACATCTTCCTACATTTAAATATATTATACACACTGAAAGTAGACATTTATTAAGAGCAAGTTATTTATTTCATACTCAGGGTTTCTGAAGCCTGCAAAATCAGCAGTATGTAAATTAGTAATTTTTGCTCATCTTACATTGTTTAATAGGTTAAACTGAGCATAAACTCTATGGCAGGATTGTGATTTACATCTAAACTAAGCTTGGTTTCTGTTTTGGTGTACTCTTTATTCCTTAAGGGTGTTTCCAATTCCCACTGAAGTCAAAGAGAGCATTTCCCTTGATGCAAGATTAGTGTGTGAGATTCAGTACATACATTGTGTGTGATCTCTATTATGGATGCATGTGCCACAGCCCAGAGATCTTGGATGTGCTATATTGTCTACTGATTTCAGAAACAAAGGCAAAACCTTCCTAGAGTAGAAACTCAGCATGTGGTTTTATCTGAAGTACTTTTGTTATCCTAATTGCATTAAGTAATTTTGCACCTTTTTAAAAACAAAATAATATCATTATTTACTTCATTATTTCTATGTTTTCTAAACTGCTAGGAAACTGATCACTTCAGAAAATATTTTTCGCCGAGTGAGTCATTCCTAATGTGAGCAAGGCACTTTGTTTTTGTAAATTACATTAATTGCTGTATTTATTTTCCCTTTGGAAGCTGTAAATACATGTATAATTACTTGAAACGGGTTTGTTTTTCAGTTAGTAGGGAATTACAGCTGGTTCTGCAAGAGGATTTAGTTGCCACAGCTACATTAGGTGCCTCCAGTGCTTCAAGAGGTTCTGAATAC
This sequence comes from Lagopus leucura, assembly GCF_019238085.1. Classification (NCBI taxonomy): domain Eukaryota; kingdom Metazoa; phylum Chordata; class Aves; order Galliformes; family Phasianidae; genus Lagopus; species Lagopus leucura. Next base: position 18,839,103 of record NW_024962334.1, read on the forward strand.
ATACTGTACAAGGTCATTTCCTATCTGTCCATTGACTCTTACAGGTCTCTAGAGTGGGAAAGCTGCTCTTTCTCCTGTTGGGGTTGATTTACATTGCATTTGCATTAAACATTATTTAGGATAATAAGCTTCAGTCTTCTCCTTACCAGTAAAAGCTGTAATCACCTGTAAACACCTTGGGCTGGAGAGGCTGTCGAGGTAGAGTAGAACAGTCTTTCTCCTTCCTTCCTCACCATGCAGATTTGACCATCAAAACAGCTTCAACAGAAGTGGATGAATTTCTCTCATAGTCTGGGTCAATAGGGATTTTCAGAGAGGATAGATATGCATGGCCCAGGGATCAGAGAAAGGCTTTGGTCCAAAGTCTTTCACTTCTCAGAGAAAAGTTGGGTTCCTGAGCAAAAGGGAAGGGCATTATTGCTGACAGCCCTTGCTGGCTGCACTGGACGTGCTCAGGAAAAAACATGTCTGAATATATGTTGAAGCTTCTTTTCAATTGCAGCTGACTTTTTTAATGCCAGTTTTTACCCCAATCTAAGCATTCTTCTGCTTCATATAGTTTCTATTGCTTCTACATTCTGTTTCTCTTAAAACATAAATCTTACTGTCTTTAACTAGTTGTAAGAAATACCATTACTGAAAAGTGCAATGGCTTTCTTCAGAGTTTGCCTCTTTGTATGTAAAACCTTTCCACCAAAATAATGTCTCCTTTCTCTACAAATACAAAGGCAAAAAAATTGGTTCTTTAGCTGGATAATCTTTTAAACATGGGTATACATGAATTATGTTAGGAGTTGTGTCTTTCCCTATCTTCTCCACTTCCTTCTTGGTGAGAGATCAGTTACAGAAAAGCTTTTTTTTCTTTACAGAGGAGAGTTATTCACTGCATTTGACGTGCAGTCAATCAGGTCTTCAGTACTGCTATACTTAAGTTTAAGTCATGAGTTTTTTGAAAACATAAAAGCAGAAGTTGCAAATTAGCTTTTTTTCCCCCCTGGATAAGCCTCTTGGACCAGTTTCTATCCTCTTTTCTTTGTTCCCTTCTTTCGTATCTCTCTGACAGTTAATAATAGGACAAGTAAGGGAAACATCACTCAATGAGAATTTGTTGTTGGGTTTATTTACTGTTTACTTAACTGAGATATGTGGTTAGGAAGAAAAAACTAGCTCAACATTTAGCCTTTCCCACTGCTTTGATAATTTTTTTTAAGCCAGCTTCCTAGAAGGAAATCTAGGTTGTTCTTATCTTCCTCCCTTGTGTGAAATGATACCACAGAAAAAGCACACAATACTTTGGTGTCTTGTTTCAGTGACAGAATATGAAGGTACAGTGAGGGCAGTCATATGGGACATAACAGTGAAGGAGAAGACAGCAAATTAAAAAGATGGACACTTGTCTGAGAAGTAATCTTTACTTTTAGCAGCTCATAGAATACTAATGCAAAGTTGCTGGTTTGGAGGAGACTCAGAAGCCTCAGTACTTTAAAGGTGGAACCTTAAATTTGTCTGCAGAAGGTAGTAAGTGGTATAAGCCCAACAGCTATAAGTCTACACCACAAGATAGTCAAAAGCGGTGTCACCACAACTTAGTGGTAATATACCTTTCTCTCAGAAGGATTTAATTAGCTAGGGCACTACCCTCCCTGCAGCTACCTGGCTGGCAGTCAGCTCAGAAGCTGTTCAGAATGAGCTGACAATGGCTTGTAACACAACAGAGAAATGTGTAGGTGCTTCCTGTAGATGTTCCAAGATCTGACGGCCAACAGACTTGCAAGGGATAAACACACAGGCTTTGTCTCAGAGGTGGATCCTTTCTTTCATTTACGTGATCATCAACAGTAAAGAACTTTGAGGCCTTCTGTTCTCTGTGTGTGTGTGTGTGTGTGTGTGTGTAACCCTTATGATGCTTACACCTAAAAAACAAATACCTCCATTCCTGCCTTTCATTTGCAATTCTTTCTTACGTGCAATCAAATGTAGAAGGTTTTTGAAAATGAGCACCTGTAGCCACACCATGCTGACGCACCTTGCAAAGCACAGCCATGTATGCAGGAAATGTCAGGCTCACTGCTATCCCTCAGGCCCCACATCTTGATTCAATTTTTCTAACAACCCAAATCTGACCATCTAAAATCTGGGAAAGTTCAAATCTGGATTCAGATTATATGTTACAGCCATAAAAAACTAATAATAACAAAGTCATTGGAAACAAGATGCCTTCCAGAGACCTGGCATAGTGAAGACATTTACAAACTACAAAAGGAACAATCAGAAGATAATATAAATGAATCCTTTGCACTTGCATTCACTAATTGGAGATCAGTGATGTTCTTACAATAAAGTTGTTCTATGAATTTAAAGATTATTTTTACATTCTGGAGTTAATGACCCAGGCTACAGGAAACTCAATAAATTGAGCAGCAAGAAATTGCCAAAGTCAGACAATATTCAATATTCACACAGGAGGTCTAAATGAACTTCAGTATGAAAACTGCTTTAATAATTATTATACAGGTAACTTACTGATTACACATGACTTGATGCCAGATGGCATCAAGGTCATAAATGTGATGTTAGGAAGGACTGTTGGATAGATCGTGGAAATTACAGGCTAGCGAGTCTGACTTTATCTGCTACGCACCCTATTAAAGATTAGAATTATAGAATCATAGAAAGGCTTATGTTGGAAGGGACTTTAAAGATCATCTAGTTCCAACTCCCTGCTGTGTCCAGGGCTGCCACCCACCAGCTCAGGCTGCCCAGGGCCTCGTACAACCTGGCCTTGAGCATCTCCAGGGATAGGGTACCCACAGCTTCTCTGGGGCTTCTCACAGGGCAGCCTGTGCCAGTGCCTCACTACCCTCAGAGTAAAAAATTTCCTCCTAATTTCAAACTTAAATCTCCCCTCTTTTCATTTAAAACCTTTCTGCCTCGTTTTGTAACTATTAGATTGTTGGTGTCCCTCCTGTTTACAAGTTCCTTTTAGCTACTGGAAGGCTATAATGAGGTCTCCCTGGAGCTTTCTCTTCTCCAGACTGATCAAGCCCAGCTCCCTCAGCCTGTCTTTGAAGGAGGTGCTCCAGCCCTCTAATCATCTGCATGGCCACCCACTCCAACAGCTCTAAATCTTTCTTGTGCCAAGGGCTACAGTCCTGGACAAAGTACTCCACATGGAGCCTCGAAACAGCAGAGTAGAGGAATCCAGTCGAAGAGATTTTGCTGAAGAAGAGCAGTTAGTACATACTGGGCAGGGATAAACAAATATAGGAACTCCATATTTATGTATGTTTTCAGGACCTACTTGAAAGATTTAGCGTATCTTCTGTCATTAACACTCTATTGATTTTCCTTCTCTCCTTCAGGCTCAGGCTAGACATGAGAAAAAAGAAAGATATTTTTAAATTATGAAGAAAGGAGAAGGGTGTTGAAATACAAAAAGAGTGACTGTAGATTGCTTGAAGACACCAAGTTTCTGATAGAAGTTAAAGTACAAGTGTATGCTTGATGATGGCAGAATTCAAACAAAGATGGGCAGTTAAGATGGGGAAAACTGGGGGAAAAAAATTAAATATGAGGAAAAAAATAGCAGCCTCTAACAGAAATTAGTCCTTAAACAATGGATTTAATAACTTACTCATTTTTTCAATCAAAATCCTTTTTTAAAAAAATTGCAATTTGCAGTCTTTTACAATTTTCTATTAAAAATAATTTGTACTTCTGATCAACTGTATTAAATATGAAGTATTCATATGACATAATATGATGTATCTTGCATGGCATTGGTGGTCGCTCCACTTTGTTGAAGCTCTAATCAAGATTATGTTTGCTTTCTTTAGTGTAGGAATATGCTACACACTATTTCCCCTTGAATTACAGTGACATCATGCACAGTTTTTGTACTGGTTTAGGCACCTGACCCCTTCTCTTGCGTACATATCATGTCCTCTTTTTCCAGAGCCAGACCAAATGCAAAAGCCCTTAGAGTGGGCAAGGGGTGGTGGGGCAGATCACAGAATCGTAGAATCGTTTGAGTTGGAAGGGAACTTTAAGGGCAATCTATTCCAACAGCCCTGCAATGAGCAGGGGCAGCTACAGCCAGATCATGTTGTTCAGAGCCCCATCCAGACTGACCCTGAATGTCTCCAATGATGGGGTATCCACTACCTCTCTGGGCAACCTGTTCCAGTGCTTTACTAAATAAAGGTTCTCAAGCTGGTGATGATGGCTATTGGACTGGATGCTGCGTGGGAATGCAGCTCTGAGATTATTGCTTCAGCCCACAGCTGCTGTGCCTATTCTCTGCTGAAGGACTGGATCAATAATCACAGAGCTGTGTGTCCTGTCCTGGCACAGTTTCCCTGCTCACATTAGAGCAAACAGTCCCCAACAGAGGTGTATTCTGTGGTTTGTGGGTTATGCTACATGTGTTTTCCTCTCATAGCTGACTTGTCCTTCCTCAAATCTCTTCTCCCCATCATGCAATTTGCCCATGTGCTAGTTCTAAAATCATGTGCAGAATTTATAGTTCTGATAAACATGCACTGTGCTTCCTCCCTCTGAGGTGCTTGCTTTTCAGCGAGGAGAGAAGTGATCTGTTTATATTTATGGGCTGTTCCCTTGCCAAAAATATCACAGCAATGAAGGGCAGTTTTAACAGATCCTGAGCCTGTTGATTTGGCAGATGAACACTCCCATGACTGAACTCAGTGGTTTCACACGATTCTTTTTTGACTCGAAGCTCTTTTGCTGCCACTGATAGTGAATGCACGCACTCTGCCTGTCAGGCAGTGGCCAGATTTTTTGGCTGGGGTTTGGGACCTGGTGGGTTACCCGTCCTGTGGCTCTATTTGTGGTGTGCGCAGCACACATCGTACCCCCACCCGCCATGAAACTCAAGCTGGGGCCTTTATGATTTGTAAGCAGTAATTCTAGGAGCTGAGCAGCTATCAGCAAGCTAGCCCGAGCTGTGTTAAGCTTTCCCCAGTTGGAAGTTGTTCTATGTTATATATCACTCAACAAATCTATACACTGTGGAGCTTTAAAGAACAGAGCTCTGCCTTAACTTGTAATCATTTTCTTTGAACTCAGATACTGTGAGAAATGCCAATAAACCCAGCAGAGACTATTTCTTACCGAGAAAGTGGGGCTGTACAGGAATGTGGATTTGAACAACAGCCACACAGATCCCGTGAGCAGTGGGGTTACTGGATGAGGTAAAGGGGCACATGCAGCGTTTCAGTGAGAAGCAGACTAATTGCTCTTATCCAGATCACTGGCACTGTGTAAAACAAACATGTAAAAATGGAAATGTGTAACCACTGTGTCGTTGCATTGTGCGAACCTGCCCTCAAATTCTTGGCACAAGGGCATCTACCTGGGAGACAGAGAGCTCTATTATACCTATGTCGGGTCTGGTAACACATTTCACCAACAGCATAAGATTGCTGAAGGTTACAAGAAAGCCATAGCAAAAGGGATTAGAGAAGTCTAAGCTGCACTGATTTGCAGATTTGAATGGAAGGGCATGCAGTGGTAAAGCTGTGCAACTTCAAGAATGGACGAAAACCTCTGGCTTCATTTCCCACCTGTATCTCCAGTGGACCCCAGCCAGAAACATTACATCTGATCCTCCTACAGTTTTGAAAGGGTTTTCTAACCTAACACGCGTCCAAGTGTTGCTTTTCTTGCCTACGTTAACGTATGGCTGTGTGTGTTTATAGTAAAGCTGCATAGCTGTTCATATTCACATGAGCAATGCCTCTTAGCTGGCTGACAATTTAATGAGACGTTCTGAATTTTACCTAAGGCATTCTCACCAGTAGGAAATCCTGTTAGATTTACAAGTGTCCATCTGTTAAAATCCTCTAGAGTCATTTTAGATGCTACACTGTTTGCTGGGTTTTGACCTCCTTTGCTGTGATTGTTCAATTAGTTCACAGCACATTTGTGCTGTGCATCTTGGAAAGCACGATAGGCAAAGAACAGCCATTTTTAAAGCTCGGCTTTGATGGGATTAAAATGCCAGCCAGGATGTGGCACAAATTCCTGCTTCCATTTTTTTTCCAAGGAAATTCAAACTAATGCTTCCTTATTTTTCATTATGTGGGATAGTTTTGTAAGCAGAAGAGCTACAGTTCCTAAACTGAGTTTGATATTTTTTATTACACATCTTTTTGTCCTATTAATACATCTTGAAAGCATTAAGCGGAATCAAGTGGATTAAGGTTTCAGGAGTCTTTGAATCTATTCATAGACCTGCAGTGACTCTATTGACTGTTCACCTTCTGGTTGAGTTAACTTATCCATAAAATGGGCATCATATGTTGAAGTGTGTGGGGAAAAAAAAAAAAAAAAAAACAGTGCAGTATTTGAAAATCTTTGAGTGAAACAAATGTGAAATGCCAAAGCTTCCTTAAAACCTATTTCATTTTCCTTACGCATTATTGATACCTAGTCCCTTCGTCAGCTTTCCTTGCTTCTGAAAGCACAGGAATGAAATCAAAACTCTGGTCTCCTTTGGCAGAAAAACTCAAACCTTGCCAACACAAGGCTGGAATGTCTTTGCCTTGTCCTGCAAGGGACCTCTCTACAACTCTTATCTACGCAGCTCAAGCAAACACTGCAGCCATAAAATACACCCGCTTTGTAGGCTCAGCATGCTCTGCCCAAAAAGTGTATTGAGCAAGGGATACAACAATTGCATCATAAGGTCATAAACTTATAATTAACTGTAACTAAATACACAAAGCTGGTTCTTCTTCTTCCCTCTTCTCTGCAGCTGCTGTGCGGTGGCTCAGCAACGGGGCAAGACTCTGGGGCTGGCATGTAATTTTAAATCTTGTGGAAGATGCCTGTGGCTTTTGAGAAAGATATTATTACATGCAGTTTTCGTGGTTAGAACAATGAGGCCTGTCCCATGGTGCAAGGAGCTGTACAAGCAGTCCTGCTGATGACAAAAAATGGGCAGACACAAATGGGGGAGCAAGGACATACATTATAGCTGTGTGCCTCATGCCTCAAGACAGCATTTGGCTGCAGAGAATGAAATGGTTTGGTAGGGATTTAGGGGAGTACCTGAAGGAAAATAGGTGAGAAAGCACACAAGACTTGCCTAATCCTAACCCTAATACTTCCCAGTGGGAAGCGGGAACAGGGAGTGCTAGATGTGAAAAAGTGAGCACATCATGTGAGGTGGTCTGAAAATGAAAACAGGCAATGAGTGGGAGATGGCATAGAAAAGCACAGTGAGCTGTGGAAAAGAACTTGGCAATAGTGTTCTTGATGGCCAACAACCAGCTACAAATCTGCTGGATGTGGCCAGAAAACAGGACAGTTCTGATCCAGCATCCATGCCCATAGCATGCATGGGGAGTGCTTGGGATTGAGTCAACAACACTGTTGTAGCAGTCATGAAAGATGGATGAGAAAGGCTGCTGTTTAGGTTTTCTCTGCATATAATCTGAATGCAAACACCCAGAGAAATACCTGGTAAAAGTGTCTGAGTTTCAGACTACAGTGAAGGGTGATACTGTTCTTCATAGTAATTAAGTAAGGAAATGTGGATTCTGGAAATGTACTCAATATTTCAAGGATCCAGGGGTTCTTTTCGGATAGAGAATGGGTTTTCTAGGGGGATAGTTCATTATGAATTTCATATAAGTCATCACAATATTTTTTTTGCCTTCAAATTACTATAATATCTGCATGTTATATTACCAAATATTGTGCAGAGGTTTCTTGAGTGTGCTAGGAGTCTGCTCTCAGTCAACATTTCCTTGCATTGAGAGATACCTCAGATCCAAAACAAGTATATGCTATTTAAAGGGGCCTGGAGACATAATGCCACGCTCAAATTAAGCTCACTGAAAGTAAGTGGGAGTGGTGAGAGAGATCTTACCAGCATTGGTCCTTTTATAAATGATGACTCTCTCTCTCGATTTTCTTAAACATATTACTTTTAATCCAGACTACCCTGCCAGCTGTGAACTCTGCTTAGATCTCTGGATATGTGATCTCTGAATTTGGTCCAGTGAATTTATAAGAGCCTAAGTAGTTACCCAGGCGCCAAAATAGAGGAGTTAAGCAATAAAAGACATTAGTAAGTGAACATTAATGCCAATAAGTAACAGGCTGCATTTGTATTTCAGATGCAGTCCCCAAGGGAGCAGGTTACATAGCTATGCCATTGCAGCAGGAGCCCCCTGAGGCACAGTAACTCAGAGGCACACCTTCTCCTCTCCTATTCCCTCAGGCAGTCATTTACCTCTGACCAAAGCCAGAAATAAAATAATACTCCCCCTTCCTCCCTCGGCCCCCTCGAGTGCTCAGCAGCTCAGTTGAGCTGGCAAGGGAGAAAGGAGGCTCTACTCATTTCCCACCCTCCAATTTCTAATCCCTAGAGAGGAAATAAGCAGATGTGTGGCCCTGCTTGTTTCATGCACCTGGACAGAGCCTGGGTAATCCACATGGGGCTGTAAGTAGGTTCTCACTCCCTCAGGCAGCAGCATTCTGCAGACATGTAAAGCAGAGCATTTGGGTTTTGCCTTCTTCTGGCTTTCTCGCCAGGGTGTTCCCTTTCTCCTGTAGCCGAGAGATTTTTTTTCACATATGAATCTGGATACAGTGACTCCTGCTTAAAGATCTTAATCCACTACCCACTATATCACCATTCATGCAACAGTGGACTTTCCTCCTCCCTCCCCAAATATTTTATTCTGAAGCTGTGTCCAGGCTCCAAACTGGTCGTGGGCTGCTAAGAAAAGTACTGTCAACCTGATCTAGGATGCAAGTCCTAGCTGAGAGGGAGTCACATTCCTGAGGAAGCAATGGAAATATTTTGAGCAAAAACAACTACAATTTTAAAGGGAATTTATTGTGGAGGGCAGGTGGAAAGTGAAATTTGATGGAAGTCTCAAGGCACCTGTAACAGTAGGGAGCAGGTGGCAGTGGCCCAGAGCAGCTGGAGCAAAGCTCCCACTCTGGTTAACTTAATTTTGCTGTACTCCCTTCTGATCTGCTCCTTTATCTCTCTTGTGCTTACCCATGCTTGGGTCTGGTGTTTGACTCAGAACATTACAGCACCGGTTTCACTGTGGCATTTCATTCTGGTAACAGCCCTCATAGAGAAGAACTAATGGCCACAGAGTGCTTTGGCACTCTACGTTGTATCACCCAGGAAATCTGTGTGGGCTGTGCCAAGTTCATGTGAGTGCTAGCTCTGGTAAGAGGCTCTCTGGGGATGTCAGCATGAGGAAGTTTACTGTAGATGGCTAAAGATGGGAATGAGCCAAATCACTTCCAGGAGTAACCTAACTTCAAAAACATTTCCTTTTACCCTAAAAAGAATTTATATGCTTTGTCATCTTATTGTTTGTACTCAGTGAAAGCCACTGCAAAGAGAGACTATAGCACACTTAACGGACAAAAAAGGCATATTTCTGTCCTTTCACAGCTCCCCTGGATCTCCCCTTCCTCCCCCACCATACCATCAAAGGGATACAACCATTGACTCATAAACATGGAATTATAGAATCATAGAGCAGCTTGGGTTGGAAGGGAGCTCAAAGATCACCTAGTTCCAAACACCTTGGCAGTGCAGTTATGCTACAGACCTGCAAGGAAGTCACAATCTGTAGAGAGATGGAGTGGAGAACTTTTCTTCCTGGGGTCAGGAAAAGGCAGTGGCTGATACCCTGCAGATCTGGCCTTGGAGTAAAATTCTAACAAAAAGCTAGTGTGAGCAGTTAAAAATAAAATCTTACGAATGTTGTAGGTCTGATTCGTGACTCATGGGGTATTTTGGAGGACACGGTAAACCAATGGGCTTGTGTGAAATCTCAAAACCAGCTTTGCAATATCTACAGATGGCAGAACTCCTTCAAAGCCAAAATCCATTGGCTGCAGAGCAACTACCCTGGTGTCCACCAGCCAGTGAAGTGGTCATAAGAATTGTTATAAGCATGTATAAAGCCACAGTCTCACTCTTACTGTGATCACTGGAATACCCATTAACTATAATACCTCTCTCGGCTTTGCTTTGAAAATGGATTTAACTAACGTTAAAAGTTAGGCTGATCACTGAGGCAATTTCATTTTAGTTTTAAGAATAACACTGATCCGTGCTGAGGAAACCCATCTGATTAATTCATGCCTTTAAACAAACAAATGAAAATGTCAAAAAAGTGTAATTGACTGATGAAACAAAGATGGAAACAGGTGATGCTTGCAGATAAATAGCAAATTACAAATATTCGTTGAAGTTGGAAAAAAAATACACCTGGGGAAAATTTCCGTGCGTGAAAAATAAAAAAAAATGCAAAATAGGAAACTATCAAAAATGTGGGAGAGTAGCTGGTCAATTAAGTACCGTGTAAAGATTTCCAATTTTCTTGTAGTAAATTATTTATTTAGCCCTTGCATGCCATCAATATATTTTACAAGTTTAATACCCAAATTATAGCTACACACCCATTTATGGCCCTGTAAATGAGTCCCGACTTATCAATGTGAATTCTTGTTCTAGGGACTGTCAAATTTAGATTGGATTTGGATGTATTGCTTTTACCCTTATCAAGAAGGTTTGCTAGTGTGGTATTTTATTGCTATATTTAAAATGGAAAGTGCTTTTAAATAGACTTGCCTGGATAGCACAACTGATCACAGCTCAGATATGTCATTTCCCAACCTAAAACCCTGCTCTAATCTAAGCAGGAAACTTGGAGATGCAGCAGAACCCATTTATACTGACTGCGTTCCTCTGCAAACTCAATCCTTTTCTATGAATTGCAAGAGCTATTGTGGCAACAATGATTTTAATCTTAAGTAAGGGTAGCTACAGCTTTTAAGTCATAAAACCAAATGGTAATCTACGTGTTTCCTGATACTTTGTAAGAAAAACAAGCAATAAAGAATGCAAATGAACAAGTGTAATGACTTCCTAAAGTACATTGCATTATATTTGGTTATGCTTAATGGCTCTTATTCATGTTTCACTTTTTAGTGAAGGTAGGAAAATATACAGTAAAGGCAAAGGAATTATCAGTGAAGGAGAATAATACGTAAGTGACCAACTAATCAAAAAGACACATGAAAATAAGAATATTGTTGTGCAAAATGATATCAAGCACCATGAGTGCCTGGAAAACAGAAAGAAATCAAGCAGAAACATTACTTGCATTTGACTAACTAAAAGCAGGATGTGCCCCAGTGCAGCAGTCGTTTGGAAGGTTAATAAAAAAGACATTTGTATTCATGACATCAAAGCTAGCTGAGATTTGCATCTCTGCACCAAAGGGCGTATCTACCAAGAGGACAAAACAGAAAGGAGCAAGTAGGTGAAAGGTTTCTAACAGATGAAAAGAGTGGCCATTTTGTTGCCAGCTGCAGCTTAATACTAACCATTCTGGGGCACAGCATTTCCTAGAGGAACTGTCAGAAGAGTAAAACGTGCTGGGGTAGAAAGTGAGCTGGGTTGAAGGCTGCTCGGCTCACAGCAGTGTGAAAGAAAAGCCCAGAGGAAGATAGGGGGGCTGAATAGAGTCACACTCAAGGGATATGCTGAACTGGAAACTGGGAGAAAGGGATTGAAGGGAATCCTCACTGTCAATAACGTGCAAGGCTCTCTGCCAGATTTTTGCTCTCTTAAGAGAGCAAAGTTTAAGTTGCAAACTCTTAAGTTGCTTTATTCTTATCATGCTCCTTGGGCTAAGCAAAGAAGCACACCTTCAGCAAAGCATGCTGCATCCCTATACAGAACGATGGTGGGGAAAGAGGGCAACTGACATAACTGGCCTTGTGTCATGGTTTTATGATTTTTGGTTATGGGCATTCCACATCATAACATCATGCAGTGCACTGGGAGTTAAAGTGTTAATGCTCCAGTTCCAGGTGCCTGTCCCAGAAGAGAAGAAGAACTACATTCCCCAGAAGACTGTTCGCTGTGTTGTTGTCATTTCTGCTCAGGGAGAACAGATATAAGGCGTTGGTAGGTCATCTGACCTCCCCTTCTTTCTTTGTCAGACTCTCCTCCCTGCTGCTCAGCCGGACTGCACATCTCACCTCAGTGTTATGGTGAGGCCTATCCAGCTTTCAGACACTCTCTCTCATTATATTTATTAGCTTCAATTCTAATTTTATTGTATTATAGTGTGTTATCTTGAATTCTGATACCATATTTAGTAAATGAGTTTGTTTCTCCTCAGATCATTGCTGCTGTTTTTAAGTATTTTGGTGTCCCCTGTTTCCTTTTTCCAGAGGTGTGGATTCATGAAATCCCTCCGCCCTGCTGGTCACAGAACCAAGCCGAACCAGCCCATAAACCATCGACACCTTGGTAACAGACCCATCTGCTGATGCACAAATGTAGGAAGAGTAAATGATAATTGAAACAGAACAGCGCAGGTATGGCTCAGTAGGGCAAGCACAGCGGATTGCACACAGCAGTTAAGTGGGCATGAAGATAGCCCAACTGGGAAAGCAAACAAAGCCAGGAATCTCAGCAGCCCATCGCAGATACAGCTCTCTAGCTGTTCAGGCTCAAGTTACCCATTAACAGCATATGGCTGAAGCAGACTAGACAAGCATACACAGCAAGGGAAGTGGGAGCTTCCAGGCAGGCACTTTGCAGCCACTGACATTAAATGCATCTCATGCACCATGAGCAGTCCAAAAGCTTGGCATCTCATCTGTCTAGAATCCTGCAGTTGTCCTTCTGTCAGAGAAAAGCTCCTTCAGAGAATATTTCAATATGCATCTTTTCACATTTGTCTTGCAAGGGGATGAAAGACCATCTTTCTCTCAACTGCCAGCTTAGGATCTGGCTAGACTAGGAACCTGATTTTTTAGGTCAGAGACATTACCAAATGTGTATCTCATTCCAACTACATACATCTTTTCTTCTGAAGAGCTCAGGACCAGTGGCAGTAGCAGCCTGCTACTGACAGTTCTTCTGGACCTGTGACAGGGTTTCTGTTGCATCACTCAACTGACTTACTGTGAAAGTCCTTTTATTTCAGTGATGGAAGAAGAGTTGGGAAGACTACTGTCCCCATCTAAAAGGTTCACAAACGTTCAGCTTTTAAAAGAAATACTGAAATGTTTTAATTTTACTGCCATCAGTAGAAGCACAGCTCACGGGTCCAGCGTTCAGTCCTTTTAATAACTTCATTCTAATCAAGATTGTATACTGATTGATTGTCCTCCAGCCAACTTGTTATGGCACAATTTTGTCACACGGATTGCATCATAACTCGTAAATCATAATTTGCATCATAACTCCACGTTCCCATTCAAATTCCATCATAGATGTCTGTTCTCCAAGCTTGCTCCTGCTCCCATTACATTCAGTCATAATACTGTCGTTGTATTCAAGGTTAGAAAGAATCAGTCACTGACTTACACTATTTCAAGTTTGGGTTTGGCTTCTGCTGTTCATGTACCACATGATTTTGTTGTGTTTTGGAACTGCTAAACAGTGTATTCCATTTAAAGGACTGTTAGTTAGCACATTAGTTGTGAAAGCATCATACAAAGTCTTGTCAGGATCTGGTTCTCTTAGGCAAAATACATGCTGCATAAATGCAACATATTGTTCACATGTTTTCAGTTAGTCATTTGTGCTTCATAATCAGCTCTTTTTCTTTTTTCTAATTACTTAACATGACTGTGTAAGAGTGGTCACGTTAAGACTAAAATTGTGCCATTGATACACTGTAGGGTCAGGAAGGGGTGGGGGGAAATCTCCTATTGAACTATAAATAGCTCTTACAAAGTGAGAACAACCTAATCCTTGTTAATCACAAATTAGGAAGGAGCATGCCAAAAATAGCACAATGATGGTGTGTCAAATCAAGTGCCTCTGAGGAAGCAGTTTGTACAATACCAGGTGACGATAACTGTTGTGGGAATACCCTTGCTCAGGAAAGCAGTCTGACTCAGTGCCAAGTAGCCATCAATGACTGACTTTCTGAGCCACTAAAAGGCATCTGTGCAACAAAATGAATGATGTGCTCCATTCCTCCTGTGTTTGGTCTCACTGGCAGTACAGTATGGTTGTTATAATCCTAAATCATGCAGTTTCCTATACAGTAGTTAGTGTAACATGAATCTAACCATGACCGTGCCAGATACACAACTTTGGAGTGTTGTGAGTGTAAGTTTATATTAACCATTCACCCTGTAGGATCTGCTAAGATGCTTCCTGTCAGCAAGCTATAGGTATCTTGAGTTTTCAGGCTCTGTGACAGGGCCTTCTGGCTCACAGTTTCATCATTTCGAAAGTCTCAACTATGCTCAAATATTTTATAATAAGAAACTGCATTTTTTCCACTCCTAGACTCCCCTCAGAGTGTTTATTATATTAGATACATTACATAAGCTGGCACTTTAGGTGCTTTATGAGTTTTCCATAAACCCTTATTTACTAATGGCTAGCCTGACTTTGTGAGTCTACTATAATATTTGACCTTCTCTAGTAATGGGAACCTGGTTTGAATAATGTTTATAGTACCTTTAAAAAGAGGCATCATAGAACTGCAAAAAAAAAATCATCATAATTACCATACAAATACTTCCTCTGTATCATACTTTAGCCAGCTTACTCCCACAGGGTGACTAGTGTCTTTCCAGAAACTTTTAGTACGTACCTTTATTTTCCTCTGCTGTGAATTCTGGGTTGAAAAGTAAAACCATGGGAGTAAGACCAGAAATAGACTAAATCTGGCAAGCTCTGTGAAAGGTAAAACTCGTTACCTTTGCAAGCAGTTCCACACCCAGCGACCAGGCTCATTAACTCCATCAGGCTTACTTACAGCCTGCTTTTTCTCAGCTCGGGAGTTTCAAATGTTCAAAATCTCTTGCTACCTTTGTGAGCCAGTAGCCCTGCTTTCCAAAGATGCGGGCACTAGCAGACCCAGGGAAGCTGCCAGGATTTTAGTTTGAAAGTAATCTTCTCCAACTGGATAGGAAGATCTGGAAAGTGATCTTCAGTCCAAAAGGTCCCCCCCGAACAAAAGGAGTGCAACCAACACTGTCACCCCCATGAGAAGTTTTCTTGGGTGAGTAAGGTGGCAGGATTACATCACTGTTGTATAACGTGCTGTTGTCTCTGGGCTTTATTTTCTGGGGGAAGAGGTTTAAATTAATTCTGATGGCAACCAACTGGAAGAACTTTTGTTGGCACGCATATGGAATTGAAGAAGTATTTAGAAACAAACTGAAGAAAAGCTTTCCATCTCACAAACAAGTGTGAATATTTAGTAGGTAGGCCTGCACCTTAATGCACTTGCAGGTACTTTACAAAGATGCACTACAAGGAGATCTGCTCTTAATTACCTTAAAATACAGCCACAGGAAATGGCATAAGGCTGTGATAGGCTTTGCAACCTCAAATTCTTACTTTTAATCGGCATTAGTCATTTTAAATTCAGCTTTTTAAAAGTCTTCATAAAACTGACCTTAGGGAACAATAAAATGGCAATTACATATGACAAAGGTATGGAGCAGAAACAATTCATTATTACCTCAATAAAATAAAAAAAAAAAAGATGGGACTGTGAACCCACCGGCCAAATTCCAAGAAACAGCATAGGCTGTTTGACCTTAACGAAAGGTAAACAAATATTTAGAGTAGATATTTTGGTATATCTCTCTAAATAAATTGGTTTGTTTTTTTTTTAATCACCCAATTTACCTGTGATACTGCTTTATATTAATTTAATGGTTTTGATCAGTCACGTTGATAAATCATCATTTATTTGTTTGTATTACAAATCTCCTACTACATCATCTGAAAAGAAAGCGGTTGTGCAGAACATGCTGCAGTGTACCTTGGATAATCAGCAGCTGGTAACACATGCAGGCTGCAGCACACTTGGCCAAATCCTGTACGTCCCAAAGTAACGTACACCCATGCTAGAGCAGTTCGGTCCATCTGATGGGACAATGTGAAGTTTTATGGTGTCTCATAGTGCTTGATAGGATGGAAACTCAATAGGTGACTACATGTTTGATGGAGCTCAACAGTAAGTTGAGCTCCTACAGTAAGGAGCTGTTTTTCACACTGCTCTGAGGATTCCTGCAGCCGTGTTCACCTCCATGTCTGTCTGCAAAGCCCAGTCTGTGGAAATCCTTATGAATCTTGATAGGAGAGTTAAGAGAGATATTCATTTTCTATTAAATGCTATCAGCCTTTCCCAGAAGCATAAAGAGGCTGTGGTTTGCAAGGTTCTGCCCTGGTGCTTTTGATATATGTGCTGAGTGTTTCCTGCTGTTACAGGGCAAGGTTGCCCCATGCACCCACGCGGGGAATAAGGAAGTGAGAGTCTCCCTGGGTGGCCCCCATGCATCCCTGCTGTGCCCGACGAGCAGAGCCGGCTGCCAGGGAGCCCCGAGCCCCAGCCCGGCACACCGCGGGAGGCAATTTACTGGTGATCTGGGCCAGGAGCAGCCTGCGCTGCTCTCTCATTAATGGAAGAACCACAGAGGAAAGCACTGCTGCCCAGCTCCTGCTGCCCGAGGAGGGAGCGCGCTGCCTCACAAGTAGAGTGAGACCGATCTAGACGGAGCTGTGCACCAGCCCCAGGGCATAAAATCTCTTTGGTCCCTTTTTTGGGGATGCTGGTCCTTTCTGGGTGCTCTTTCTGAAAGCATGTAACAGCTTTCCAGAGAAACAGAAATAAATAGGAGAGAAACAGAAAGACTTGGGATTGGCAAAGAAGCTGCACAATGGCCCAAATAGAGATATCGGGATGGAGAGAGGCCAATTGCTAACTTTTCGTCTATGCAGAGCTATAAGGATTTCTGCTTTTAAGTGCACAGTACTACCTTGAACCTTGGTTTCCCATTTCTGAGTTAATAAGCCTGCCCTGAGGAAAGGGAGGTGACTGAACAGGAGCATGTGGGCTTTATATGGGTTGTCCCAGCTACTGAGCCTGCCCTGCAGCTCCCTAAGCGATCGGCACATTAATTAAAAAAAAATCCCCAGACATTTTTAAAACAAACATTCTTTGTTGTTTCTCCCTCTTCCTTGAGATGTTTGTTACCTTTCCAGAGCACTTTGCAATAAACTGAGAAATCAAGTGAATGAATTGTAGAAATGGTAATCCTGAAACCTCTTTGCTTACCTTGATTGTATACATGTGTTTTGCCTAATACCTCAAAGCAAGAATGGTGTTTCCTTGGCTGTCAGAAGCAATGCATGACACTGAGCATGCAGAAAAGGAATATAAGGATCAGTGGGATTTAAGTCTGTATTTTATCTTCTGCCAGCCCTTGGTATCCATAAGAATATAGCAAATGCTATTTCACTCATTGTCTTGGTCTGCAGTGGGGGCATTGTCTGCAATGCAAGTGGTATAATAGAAGAGCAAATAAAAAACAACAAATAAATCCTCACAGCACACATAACTATGACTTCATATAGGCTATGTTGACAAGCCTTTGATAGACTCTTTTTCATGTTGAATTTCTCTGGCTTTTTGTGTCACTGTTTCTTAAGAATGATGAGATTTTTTTAAAAAAGTGTAAACTACAATTATGACTCAGTATGGTTATTCAGTAACAAATATGGTGGTTCAAGAAACTATTGACAGCCAGTTTGTGATGATTAGTACAATCTGAGCAGGTAGGAAAGAAAATACTGTCCTTGAAAAATTCATCTTGAAAAAAGCAAATCCGAAGGAAGTTTAAGTAACTTAGAGTTTGACTATCTGGAGCTTTCAAAAAAAAGAAAGAAAAAAAGAAAAAAAATTAAAAAGTAGTACAGACTTGTGAACAGGGAGGACAATCTTAGAAATCATCAAAAACTGAGCTAAAAGGAACTCTGAAAATTGTCTAGCTCCTCCCCTCCAGAGGTGACGTTTTCTACAACGTCCATACAACACCAACATAAATTTGTAGCTACCTGTACTCTTACTCATCTACAATGCCTTGTTCTTTTTGTGTAGCCTAAACCATGTTCACTGTGATTTAAGCCCAACACTCACTGATTTATCACCAATGGACACAGGAAATACCATTTCCTTTCCGTCAGAGATACCTTTTACATCTTTGAATACTGCTAGCACTGCTTTAGAGCTGAGAAGAGGGAAAAAGGAATAGACATAGAGGGAATGCAAGATTTTATTGAATCGTTAGCAGGACAAATCCCGAAATCCTTGTTCAGGATAAACTTGCAGAGATTTCAGAGAGTTTTTCTGAAGAAGTCATGACAGTACCTAAGAATACCTGCCAGACAACAAAGTGAAGATTCTGTAGACGTGGCCATGGCTGCTTCTGGACCACGCCCAGCAAAGCAGCAAGGTGGAGAACACAGACACTTGTGAAGATGTCCTGCCAATTCCCCCATTACAGGGAGAGCTCTACACTCCTGAGACACTTGAGAATGGGTAGAAGTGACTGTGACTGTGAGCACCTGCAGGAAGCCAGCTAGCCTGGAAGCCCAGCACATCTGATGGTGAGGGAGAAGGCCACATGGAAGAGGGAGGCTAGGAGAAAGGATACATATGACAGACTGCTCACATTTTCAGGACCCAAAATTGAATGAATTCAGGATGATTTATACAGATTTATGTGATTCAGATCTAAACCTTTTCTAGTTCATACATTGTGGATTTGTAAGATTAAGTTGACACTTGTGCTACAGAGAGAGTAAGCTATGTGTGAATACAAAAAATATTCTATTTTAATGGTAAAGGATCTTAGGGCATCATTTTCAGTTGGTGGTTTCTGGATCATATCGGTACCTTCACATTGAAAAGTGTTTTTTTAACAAGCTTTAAACAAGAGCCAACCAAACTCAAAATGGCGGTCTTGCATCTTCTTGTCCATGCTAAAGAAAATTAACATAGATATCCATTTTTAAGTATTTTTTTTTAAATGGCACTGTAATTCTCCCTCACAGATAACTACACGACATTGTTGCACCTGATTTTGTTTGTGTTCCAGCTAATATTAAGATCCATTCTAATTGTTTCTGTTCATATACTCTCATGTCTACTATGTGGCCTGGGGATGAAAGTTCAGCTGGAATGATAACGTAAGTCTGGATCCTTATTTGGCTGCTAGAGAGGAAGGCAAATCAGTTTCTTTTGCCACAGGATTCTACCTCCACCTCCTTTTATTTTCTTCATTTTCTTTGGTTTCTCATCTCTCTTTGATTTATACAGTCTCTGGTCTACTGTTTTGAGAAGCCGTTGTTGTGGAATCCTTAAGTCATCTGTGACCTAGGTCACTATAGACAGGAGCAATTTAGTAAAAGTATTAATTGAAACTCTTCTGGCAAGCCCTGCTTCTACAGATGAAGTTACACATCAAACCTACACAGACTGCAACTCCACTTCTGAACAGAGTAAGATTTTCAATATCTCATAAACAGGCTCCTCAATCACCAGAATCTAATAAGGCTATAATCATCATTGACACTATAATGATTAAAATGAATAAAACCCATTAAGAAAAGTCATGTTGAGTTATTAAAAGTTTCGCTCTGTGTGATATGTAATCTTTTATCCATTTTTTATGATGAAATCTGTAACCATCTATCCACAAAAGACCATTAATTTACTGCTCTGTGGATGTTACCATGCTCTTTAGTTTAACAGCTTATCATTGATTTCTTGAGGGAGATATTATATTTGGAGAAATACACATGGAACAAAAGCCGGCATGTTGCTGTAAATTTGCCACTGACAGGATGATCAAAGTATTTTGGTCTGCTCAAAGAGGAGGGCTGGTGAGCAAGTTCAGAAGAGCCCATGGTCATATCCCTGCTGTTGTAAGCAGACCCTGAGGCAAGGCAGCAGATACATGTTTTCAAGAATCACAAACTCTTGTAAGAAAAGGTCATGTGCACTGCAGGGGGAAAAACAATAAAATTTCCATTAACTAGAGCCTAGTTAACCGGCTTATTGGCATCTATTAGAAACAAATTGCAAACAAAACTGATCCTATTATAAACTTCCCCTTGTTCCCTCAGTAAAATAAAGTCACTGAATGGCCCACAAAAGGCAAGAGGAATACAGTTTGTCAGATGACTTGCTTTATTTTCAAGGAAGTATTAGGTTTCACCCACTGAAGGGTCTACAGTCATGACTGGCAGAAAATTACACAGTTCTGGGAAATACGTGGATCGGTGCATCTAGAGTAACCTGGAGAGGGGAGGCAAAGCACTCCCACTCACATTCTTTTACAGCGACTTCTTTTCTAGGCAAACAGCAATAAAAAAACGTGAATGGAAGGATGTGTACACAAACTTTCAGGCTAAGTGGAGGGAGAGCACTCTTCCTGAAGTGTACTTTTTCTCATAATAAACTCCTCTCCAATATCTTTATTGCTCATCTGCTTTTTAATCTTATTAACAATAAAGACTCAAAATGTTTTGAAGAAGTCAAATAAAGGGTGTTGCCTTTCTTTTCTGAGCATTCTTTCCATTTACCTGAGATGACTAATAAACTGTCTTTCCCAGCATCTTTAATGTATGGGTCGAAGCTTCAAATGGTGCAAGTTCACTCAAAAGCAGTGAGAATATGACAACTTTACTTGCTGAGAATCTGACCTATGCTCATATTCCATCTTTTTCTTTTTTTTCCCTTTAGGCACCACTTAGCACTTCAGACGTAGCTATGATTCAAATAACATTACTTTTGTCTTTATACAACAAAGAATATTTGCTTTTCAGATAGATTTTGTCAAGCCAACTATAAAAGTCAAACATCACCTTCCCTTCATCAAGAGAGGGTAGGGAGATGGAAGAGTTTGGGAAACCATCTAAAAAGGTTAGTATCATTTTCCAAAGTAACAACCAACCCTTACTTGTGTTTAGTAACATATCTGGCATGATGACATAATCAAGTGTAACAACTACATGCTCTACTGCCAAAAAAAAGGAGAAAGGGAACCCCGTGCTCTGACATCAGGAGGTCTTGAAGCCAGGATCCCAGATTTACTAAGATACACACGCTGAGTTCTGCTGTGGCTTTTCTTCAGTCCCTCTGACAATATTTTTCTTCCCATGCAAATATAAATGAGAGATTAAAATTCTGTTGCACAAATCCCCCTAATTCAGAGCCTCTTGCCATGGGGGATTTTTTGCATTGTTCAGCCTGACCTTTTGCAGAGCTCAAGCCAAGCAGTTTAGTACAGTTGTTGACAGATTGAGTCCAATGGCTTAGGTGAATCTGAAGGATTTCAGTTCATCAGTCATACACTGATTGTACCCCATAAGTAGAAAACAGGTAGTCTGAGGTATTTATGGTGAACTATCCAACCATTTATCTGCTGAAGAGCACTAATTTACTGCTCTGCAGATATGGCCATACTCTTCAGCATAACAGTTCATCTTGCTGAAGGGCAGGGAATTTGTTTGAATCAGATTGTTCTGACAGGTGACCTATATCCTATGGGAAGAAAGAAAAAAGAAAAAAAAAAACAGGGTTTCTGCCAGATCTTCTTTCCTTCCAACTTTGGTCACCTGTTTGTCTAAGTTATAACACCATGTACCAGTAAACATCTGAGAAAGGAGGCTCAGAATGCAGTGCCATCCTTCCTAACATCCCAACCCAGCTGCCACCAGAGCAAATGCCTAAGCAGGGGCAGGAGACGGAGAGAAGGGCCCAAATTCCAGTTACATTCCATAGTGCTGGGCATTCTTTCCTAATCCTTGCAACTAATTCACTAAAACCCTGAAGCATGACTTGACTACAGTCCTGTATTAATACAGAGCTATAGCTATAGCTATTACAAAAGCAAAGATTTCTCTCCTGTTTCTGGACTAAGCACTGAAGGGGATAAATAGGAAAATTTTTGACTTCCCAGATATTTGGCTCCTCAACAAATAATGCAGATCATAGTGGAAGATTTCTGTTACTACAAGATCTAAAAGAGAAAAGTTGTCGGGTAGATGAGAACATTTTACGAAGCATTGTGTAGTAGGGAATGAGGAAAAGCAGAGGAAACTGTATTTATCTTTAAAGGAATGTTTATTTTACTACATCTTAGATAAAAGGTTAATTGACTGTTAAAATGCCAATAACTTTTTTTAGATATTAATGAATTTTAATTTATCTTCATGTTACTAAAATATACACAGGTTGCTCCAAAATTAATGCCTCCTATTTATTTTTGTGGAAACTGCAACAGCTGCAAAGAGCACAGAAACATTCTTTGATAGAGCAAATTCTCAGCTACAAAACACTCTTTTGCAACATAATTGCCACTGTTAGCTGTGCACTTTCACCAGCAATGGACAAGTGCCTGCATGGCAAGCTCATCAAAATCTGTACCAGTGGAGGTGATCCACTGTTGCTATCACCACTGCTGAAATGCACCACTCACCACTTCACTGTACTCTCATCTACCATTTGGTCTTTATAAATGTTCAGCAAGTGTTGATGAATGTCAGTGGGTGCCTTTTTTTCTGCATGGAGGAATTTAATGGAACACCTTTGCTTCATCTACACTTCCGTGTCAGACTCCATTTTGTCAGACTGCCCCTCTGGTGCCATCTGTCAAATGACAACAATATGTAATGGAATATTGGTGGAAAGATTCAACATCTACTGCGCTACCACCAACATCTGACATCATGGACTGACATTATGAAATAGGCATTGCTTTGGGAGAAGCCCTCGTAATCTTTCTGGTGAACAAGGCAGTGAAGAGTTTGTCGCATAGATGTTCCCCTAGTGTTAATCTGAACTGTAATTAACTACAACCTTTTGAGTGAGGAGCTTGCATCTGAGAGGTAACACTTGAAGGAATTATAAGAAAACCAGTCTCTTCAAGAATTTTAGCAAAGCAGTTCATTGGTGACAGGTGATTATGGACTGATGAGTCAGCACTCCCACAATTATAAGTGGAGAGAGCAATAAAATCTTGCTGAGCTTGGCTATTGAAATTATATGGTTTCATAAATAGTATGACGTAATTCTCAGCAGGTAAATGTTGTATTTTAGAGGTGGCCACCATAACACACTTAGAGCTATGCAGTGGCTGAAGGTCAACGCACCACCTGCTAAATGATAGTGTAAATCCACAGAATTGCATGATAGGAAAGTAATTGCAACAGCTTTGTTCTCACTGTGAAATTACAGTTTACTGAATAAGGAGTATTTTCACTGTAAATATTTTCTTACGAATGTATCAAAAGATCGGGGCAGAAGCAATGTGCATCTCCACAAGAAGTACCACATTTTATGATAGACTAGTTGTAATGGTTGATCACTATTTCTTCCAGTTGCTACAGAAAACAAAAATATTTTTCTTGTTCATTTTTCAATTTTTACTTTTGGAAATTCAACCTTGGCACTGTCTTTAAAATGGTGATAAGAATGTGGTTGCAAATTCCCAGATGTGACCACATCAGGAGGGCAGGCTTTAAATGGACGTTTTTTCCAAAAAGGGAATGTCTGCTCTTAACTAAACATGATAGGAAATATGATGAGAAAGGGGAAGAACCTCCTCATGTTCTGAATCATGATGTAATATTTCTGTGGGATTTAAAGTACCACACGAACAAAACATTTCAGTGAAATTTCTTTCCATGCTAATCATCATAGCCATCACATGTTATCTGTGCACAGCAAAGCATGTGCCCTCCCTCTGAACCTCAAACACATGCTTATAATTTGAAGGAAAACACTGTAAATGGCTTTACAATGACTCTAGTTCTGCAAAGACAAGACCTCTTCTTGAAGAATGTTAGATGCTTTTTATTTTTTTCCATACAGTAAGGGGAAAAACATTCACAACACATTAGTGTCTGCACCTTTGGCTTAGCTTATCAACATTTTTTTTACTTTCATCTTTCACTAAAAAATGACAAGGTTTTACAAGAGAAATCCTACATGATATCTTTTTAATATATTTCAGAGAGATCACTATTTGCAACTGTTTAAATAAAATTATATTTGAGCAAATTTCAGCTTGGCTGACCTTCAGGCACCAGTGTAAACACTGAGATAAAAATGCCATTATTAATAAAAGCAACAACAGCAAGGTAAAGAGTAATGATGTGCTTTTAAAACTTCTGATATCGCTATTGCATATAATTCCAAAATCAAGAGTTCAACCTTAAAAATCATGGAATCACAGAATCGTTTGAGTTGGAAGGGACCATTAATGGTTATCTAGTCCAACTCCCCTGCAATAAACAGGGACACCTACAGCCAGATGAGGTTGTTCAGAGATCCATCCAACCTGACCTTGAGTGTCTGCATGGATGGGGCACCCACATCCTTCGGGTAACCTGTTCCAGTGCCTCATCACCCTTAAAAAACTACTTCCTTACATCCAGTCTAAATCTCCCCTCTTTTAGTTTGAAACTGTTTCTCCTTGTCCTATCGCAACCCACCCTGCTAAAGAGTCTGTTCCCTTCTTTCTTACAGCCCCCCTTTGGATTCTGAAAGGATGCTCTCAGGTCTCCCTGGAGCCTTCTCTTCTCCAGGCTGAACAGCTCCAGCTCTTTGAAATATAGAGTACTCTGTTCAGAACTTATGGTGTTTTGAAACAAAATTTTTAGTCTTAATCCATATGCTTCAATGTATGCATGTCTGTTACAACTTGAAGCTTTTCTTCACAAAGAAGAGGACTGGAAACTCATTTTCTTCAAAGAAAAGCCAACATCCTCTTAAGCCTAGTGCCTGGGGCTTTACATTAAAAAAAAAAAAAATAGAACATTACAGGAATCACAGCATAGTCAGGAAAGCTGTCAGCCTTGTGGCACCATGAAACCATTACTTCTATTTGTTTTATCTCCAGTACACCGTGATGAGGAATCTGGCTGCCCAGGAAAGCTATGAGCATGCCCAGGGCCTCACACTGAGGCCTTCTGCTGCCATCACCTCCATATGGAAAATGTTAGAGCACCCAAATTACTAAAGCAGACAAAAGGAATAAAAAGAGAGAAACAATGACTTTCACGTGTCCCATAAATATACATTGGCAATGAATCCATTTGCAAGCACTGCAAAACTAGACAATTAGGGGGAAATTTCAAATGTGTTCCCTTAACTTTTCATGCAGTGTTGCATGTCTGTTTTTCATATGATGATTTTGGCCTGTGTAAAACTCATGTTTTTATGTTGAGATGCACGTGAAGGCTGGCGTGTGACCATTCCTCATGTAATTTCAGAGGCTGTGAAAAGAGGCCTTTGAAAACTGAATCTGCTAGTTGCCATTCTAGTGTGGAGATAAAACATTTTTTCTTTCCCTTGATCTCACACGGTTTTCACAAGCTTCAAATGAAAATAAGTGTTAGCTCCTCTAAGTAATTTTTGCAAGATGTCTCTGGTAAATTACGCACAAGATATAAGTGGGTTCATCTGAGAGCTGGAGGCCCTTAAAGTGTCTGTTAGAAAACTATACCGATGAAAGACTTTCATATTGATTGCAATCATTATTAGCTCAACTGTTCTGAGACACAGAATAAATATGCGTTATATCTCTTGAGAAAACAAGTTTCACAATTACACAGATTTTATTAGACCAACAGGATAAAATAACATGGATGGTCTGCTCCTCTTTTGAGATGCCTGTCCAGCTTGGAATTATTATGAGAGCTAACAGCAGCTCTCCACACTGTATGATTCATCTGTCCCTATAGATAGCCCTATATATCACTGCAGAGCATGCTGATTAGAAGGGATGCTACTAGGACCCAGAGGCCTATATTGCTGTTTGATACTGCATTAACATTTCACATTTATTAACTCAACATACAAGCTATTGATCAGAAAATAAAATTAGTGGTTGCTCTGGCATAGTAGTGAAGAATAGCTCTCTGTAATAGAAGAAATTCTCATTCTCAATTGCATAACAGTAACCGTTAAATTTCCTTATTATAAAGGTGTCTAATTAGCAAAGATTTTCATTTTTTCTTTATACCACAGGGGGCCTATCACTATTCTGAGCACACATCAGTTAGGTGCATAAAAATTTGCATTGTGCTGTTGGTTTTCCTTTTGAAAGAAATGAGAATATAACAGGGTATTGATATTGTGCAAGTGTTTCCTACGTAGCACTGAAGTTTATTTCAGCAGAAAATATGTAGGAAGAAATTTTATTTGAAGAATCTGTCTTGTTCTTCAGCACGTCCAGCGCTGACTACTTTGCTGTGGATATTGTTACCGCAAAAGGAAAATGATTATTTTGTTGTTTGATATAAAATTTCCCTGCAAAACAAAGAGAGATTTTTAATGGAGCTCTGCTTTTTTTGAGTATACTCTTGCCTCACATAGAATACAGATGTCATTTAAAACTGTAGTTCTTGCATTTCAAGGATAACTCCATCAGAAGTCATGGCTCAGTTTACTTCAGTGGTCTCCCTTCCATGCAGTCCAAAGCTGTGAAACGGGAATGAGTAATGGGAAATAAATATATATATACACATCAAAAGTATGAACCTGACAAAACTGACATTTTCTTCCTGACTAGTGCTGTGTATGTGCTTAAACTGAACCTACAAGGCTTGGCAGACTGGTAGTTACAGCTGGCTTCTTAGCCTAATTCTAGAGGCTACTACCAGTGTGGAGGAGTGACAGGAAGTATTAATATCCTGTTCTAGTCATATGCATTTTTATCTGTGTACAAATCACTGTTCGTCCTCAGAAGAACTGTCTTGACACATTGGCAATGCATAAAATAGTACCTGTGAAAAAAAAGCATGATACCCTTTTGGGTATCTGTGGGTTGATCTGTGAGATTTTTTTCTTTATTTTGTTTCTGGTTTCATTTTCTTCTACTAGTACACACCTTCCTACGTTTATGAAGGTACTAAAATTTTATTGAACGAGCAAGATTAACTTCGAAATGGTTGTATGGAGGGGATATGGATTATTGTCTGAAGATAAGGATTTTAGGTCTGGTCTCAAAGTAGTAATCTACCTGTGCTTATTTTTTTGAAATGGGTGAATGGAATGAAACAGCATTATGGACACAACAACAAATTCCTTCTTCTTTTGAGTGGGGAAAAGAAAAAAGAGAAGAGGGGGAAAAGCAATTTAACCACTACATTATTCCTTCATCCATGGTTTGCAAAGGCTAAAATAGATGTACAAAACTACAATCTTGCCAGTTGCTCCCTGCAACTATTTTAACTTCGAGTGAGAGTTCAGCACTAGTTTGGAGAAGAAAAAAAAAAAAAAAAAAAAAAAAGTAGTTATAATGATTAAATATTTCCTTTCCCAGCTTAATCTCCTGTTATGAGTTATAACACTCTGGAATTGTATCTGACACTGAGTTTTCAGCTCCTACAGGAAGCCCATAGGTCACCCGTTGTAGATTTCTCTCCTAGCTTCTGTTTGAGAAGCTGTGAAAATGCAGGTTTTCTCTCCATCTATTTGTGTAGATGGAGACACCCACACCCAAATTGAAGAAAGGGTCAAACTGGTGGTTAGATATATTGTCTTTCATTCTGAAGCTTCATATCGAAGTGAAGCTCGGACAGCTGTGGTGGAATCAGACTGCAAAGAACGCCTTCTAATACGGGGACAGAACCAACTGGTTTATATAACATTAATTCAAGCAGCACAACTAATGATAATGATATGCTATAGTATTATTATGTCAGGAATGTATGAAATCAAGAGAGAACATTTCATTTTAAACTTTGCTGATTTTTCACATTTGCTTAGTGTTTTCTCTAATGATTTCTTGCACTGTTTTTGTGCTACCTCAGATAAAATGCCATCATACATGATATTTGCACCATTAGGCACAAAGTAAGCATTAGTTATAATTAGAGGCAATGCTGTGAAGCATTAAAAAATGTAAAGGAAGTGGTTTTCTAGCATACTCACAGAGTCTGAAGCTTGAGTGTCATTTGCTTTCCCTGTGCCAGCTGGGTGATGTTCTGCATTTCAACAAAGCTGGCTACCATTTCCGAACAGATCCATACAAGCCTCACATCGTTCATATTTGCATGAGAGGTCCAGTAAAAAGTGCATTCATACACACACGTATGCAGCAGAAATCCAATGAGCCCATCTAGGGGGAATTAAGTGAAACAAACACAATAATTACAATTAATCATCTCTGAACATGACCATAATGACATTCTTTTCAAGGAAAGGAAACCATTTTCTGTCATAAACTGTATCTTGTCAAACAACACCTCTCCTCTAGTACTTAGGTTTTATGAAGGCTCTTTGTGGAGCATAACAGTGATTTTGACTAACTGCATAGATAAGGGGTGGATAATGTAATTAGATTGAATTAATAAAACTCATGCTTTTGCGCTCTTCTCATGTCAGTATGGGAATTTTTCCCAGCTATTTCCTGATGCTGGAATCTAACGGAGTACAGTTCCACAGGATTAATCCTCTACAATTATTCTGTTCATCCTCTGGATTGTAAAGAAGAAAGAACAAGACTAATTTTGGGCTGTGTGAACGGTTCTTTCAGTATTTGGCTAGGTCATTTAGAGTGCAGTAAGAAAAAAACATGGAAGAAGCTAAGACCAGCTGAATCAAGTCTCTTGTTGTACATGTAGCCAGACTTTTTCGTGTTTTTATCCCATGTAAATTATTATAATTTTTTCTTCAGGTATGTATTTTCTCAATGTACTTGCACAGAAAAGCTAATGTAAGGTCTGGAGTCTAACTATCAGTGAGGTCAGTGTTTGTGATACCATGGTGACTCTTTTTGAGCTAATAGAGACATAAAAAGCATTTGGATGATTAATTGAAGTGGATTACACTGCCAACACCCACCCTGGATGGTATGTATGAGTCCACCATAGTACAAGAGCATTAACCCAACAGCACTCAAAGACTGAGGAAAAAATACTGTTTGTGTAAGAAACATTAAGGTCCCAGATATTCACATTCCCTGCACAAGAGATGTTTATTCCTTAACATGAAAGGTTAAACACCAAGCTTAGAATGAAGATAAAATAATCTTCATTTTAAAATGATTGGTAGTCCTCAAACTGAAGGTGATTTTGTAAGGTAGTACTGGAATCTCAGATTAGATCTGTATAAAGTAAGTACACTTATGCCAAAATCTTCTTATGGAATGGCTGAGGTTGGCAGGGACTTCTGGATCCGTCCAACCCCAGCTCCAGCAGAGACACGCAGAGTAGGGTGCCCAGGCCCACGTACAGGTGGCTTTCAGAGATCTCCAAGCAGGAGACCCCACAGCTTTTGTGCAGCCTGTGTCATGCTCTGTCACCTGCACAGTGACAAAAAGCATTTCCTGAATTTCAGCCACAACCTCAGATTCCTTTTTGTTTCTTTGATTCCTCTGAATGACAGTAAGTGTAGAGCTCACATGAGCTCATAGAAGCTGTGTATCTCAGTGCTTCTGAGATAAGGAAGCATGGAGACTGAGCTTTCCTATTTCCATACCAGTATCAAATACCCTTTTATTTTCATAATTGGCTTTTTAATAACATAGCTGCTTCACAACACCTGGAAAAGTATCCTGTAAGTTATCAGCACAATATAGACCACACCAAAAGGCCAGTATGGTACACGAAGCTCCTTCTGCTTTGAGTTTCTCCTCTCAAAAAATTAAATTAAATTAATATCTAAAAAAAAATTTTTTTTTAATTTTTTTTTGCTTTATATCCCTTGAGAAACAGGGAAATTTACTTGGTTGAAAACAGGGCCTAGAAGAATGAGGAAAAGTGTTGTCACAGGCAAAGAACATACAGTCTGGAGTAGCTAGCTGCTTTCAGTAGGCTGCTGCTATGTCGCTCAAGAAAGAATCCAACCCCCAAGTTCTTGATGACATTCAGAGGTTGGTCTCCTTCTATCTGTGTTGCTATGAAGCTGGAAATTAGATGATTTTGTCATGGTTTTCAAGCAGATCTTTTAATCAGTCACTAATCAACAGCAAAAAAGATCAATAGAAGTTGGAACACTTGCCAACTGTTTTCAGACTCAGGGGTCGTAACAGCATAATAATGTCAATTTTAAACTTCAGATGCAGTTCCAAAGAATGTAAGTCATCAGAACAGGTTACATATGGAGGAAACAGGTTGTTATCAACAATTACATCAGCTAACATCTCAGGTAGGTCCTATGAATGCATGCTGTTACATACCAAACGCTGTCATTCTGCTCTTTCAGAGGAAAGAGAGATGTCTGAAAAAGAGTTGCTGCAAATCGGTTTAATCTATTTGGGACTGAAAACATGAATCTGTCTTGCTCTTAACTGTATTTAACTGCTCTTAACCTTTTAACCATACATTTTCTATCCAGGCTTTGCGTGCTCTTTTTTCAGGCTCCTCTATCATCAGTGCCTGTTTTTAAATGTCACTAATTCTAGCATTTTTTGACCCTGGAAGTCTAGTCAGAAAGGAAGTGTGAAATAAGCAGAGATTAAGGCCTTTGTACACTTAACATATCAGCCTAAGACTTTTCTCACTCCCATGACATATTCAATGATGTCAATCCATATACTGTTAATGGCATTTGATGCTGTGTCACGCTTTTGTCCTTCAGTCTGGTACACATTGGTTCCAACCAGGAAATGTCAAAATGACCATGTTGGCTATGAATCAGGCAGATCACTGAGAGTAAAGGAGCACTGGATTATCTTCAGGTCGCTGGAAGCATCAGCCTTTATAAAATGTCCTTTGTGTTGTTCATCTGTCAATCTGCCTGCAACCTAAGAGAAAGCTGGCTTTGGAGGCACCACCCACTGCCTTACCAGGTTAAAAATGACCCATAAGCATCAAATCTGAAATGGCTACTCTGGATTTCAGTGCAGATTAGGGATTAGGCAGTGGGGTGCTGTTTTGCATCTGAAGAGTCTGACAGCAGTACAAAGCAAGAAACAGAGAGCTTGGTGTTTGCCACTTGGGTTTGAAGCACAGATGTAACATATAAGGGGAAAACACAGGCAGTTGCTAGGAGCATGGGTTCAGGGAAATCATGTGATGAAATTGTTTTTCTGTGGAGACGTTCTTATGTGCTGTTTTATTTTAAACACTGATATTTGAATTACTTCTAAAGCCTCTTAATTTATCTGGTTACTCTGTGCTTATCAGAATTCATTACAAGATATTTCATTTTGACCCTGGAAATGTCTTTTGTTTTTTGTTTTTTGTTTTTTTTAAGAGAAGAGATAAAAACATACCAGCTCTCGGTTTCCTAAACATGGAATTAGTGTCAGATAAGTGATGGCCAAAATCACCCCCTATCTAAGATTCTGGAATGAGAAGATGTTCTTCAGGCTTTAAGAAAGCCACAGCATCCAGTGGCAACTAAGGTTGTTTGGGTTGTTGGGTTTGTTTTTTTTTTGACAAAAGTTGTCATATGCAGAAGAAACAGCTGTTCCATATATCTTTCAAATCTACAAAACATTTGCATTGAATAGCAAATGAACCTCTTAGAAATAACTTCAGAAAAGCCTGAATTCCTCCCTTTCAGGATACACAATCTAATCAGCACCCAGGGAGAGGAGAAATGGATTAGAAATAGCAAGCTCTGTTTATTTTTGTCTGGGAACTATGGAATGCACATTTATGGCTTTGTTTGAGAGTTCAGGAGTTAAGTGTATGGTTTATAACTCAGCATTATTGAATATGTACTCCCCAAATAACTTACATCACCAAAAGTACCATTTATATAGAAACTGGTCCAGGACAGAAATTCAAAACTAAGTGCATCTGTGTTTCTAGGAGCTGAGACATTTCACTTTCAAACTTTCAGGTACAGAGCAACTGTTTCTGCTTCAGTTCTGAATCATGTTTTCTTGTTCAGATTTAGGTACTCCTATTACCCTTCAGTAAAAATTTTGTGAGTGACTTTGTGAGATTCCTGCCATCTTAAGCAGAAGTCTCAGAAATGCACTGTAAAACTAAAAGCCCACTTTACACTTTAAACACACCTGACTGGTATCCAAGCCAGAGTACACAGCTCATTTTCAAAGTTGCCCTCATATAAACCTTTATTTAAGTAAACTACTAGTAATGTGACTGCATTGACAAGCATGGCTCAACTAGCACCAGGCTCCTCTATCATCAGTGGCTGTTTTTAAATGTCACTAATTCTAGCATTTTTTTGACCCTGGAAGTCTATTCAGAAAAGTGTGAAATAAGCAGAGATTAAGGCTTTTGTACACTTAATATATCAGCATGAGACTTTTTCAAAGAAATTGAAGGTACTGCAGAGTTTTCTCTTCCCTGATAAGAAGGGAGAGAGGAAATGCATCTAATTGCTTGGAGAACCTAGTAGTTTTGGTAGTGAATTTTAAATAACAACCTGCATTGACACCACCATGTTGACATGGGCAGCGGACGAGACTGGAGGTTGTCTGCACAGCTGTGGCACATCAGTAGCTCTAGGGATCCCACTTTGTGGACGTACTCAAGTACACTCTCTCTGGCCGTGGAGATCTGATGCTCTGTGCATGGTTCCATATCTGTTTCTAGTCCAGCTCAAGGCAAATGGCAGAGCTTTTGCAACATCCCCACTGCCTACCATTAGTGCCAGAGCTTAGGCTGGCCGTTGCTCCACCAGGGTGGGCAAAAGAGTAACACCGAGGCCACCAAGAAGCTCTGTCACAAGGGCTGCAAGCGTTGCTCCTCCAGGTTCCACTTTCTTCTTCTCCTTTTTTGCCAGCAGGGGAAGGGCCCTATCCTTGTGTTTTCAGATCAGTTCAGTTCCTGTCTGACAAGCTACCTGCGCTCCTACACGTCAAGTCACACATGGGCCATGTGGAAGGACTGTATCCCCAAGCGCAAATAGAAAGAAGATTGCTCTTGAGTAGACTTCTGGTGCGGGAAAATTAGTGCATTGTACTCATCATACAGAGGATTAAGACAAGTTTAAATGCAAACTTCTGCAACTAGGACCAATGTCATCTATATCTATCAAAGAGATCACCTTAAACTGACTTACTATTATTATGATATGTTATTATTATATATCTGATGACTCCTTCCAATAGCAATGCTCCTCTTCCCACACAGCTTTCCAGCAGAAAGCATATTATTTTTGTACATATCGTGTGAAAAATAGTAGCTTTTATTTTGCTTTCAGAAAATTAGCCAGGGCTAAAATCGGGCTTAAAATGGAAATTATCCCACAAATTGGATTAGATATACATTTTACTGGCAAACTCTTGAATGCTCCTTTTATATGTTTAAAAAATTCTCTGAAGATAACATTCAGTCCAAGGGTGGCTGGAACAAATGATGGGAAAAGTCTGATCAGATGTTGCTGGCCCACCGATCACCATGAAACATGAGCTGTCTTTATCACTGCAGAGAGCATTCTGGGGAGACTAACAATTGGACATGGATGCCATTCATCCATGCACATGGAGCCAGCACCAGGCCAATGTACCATATGAATTCCACATAATCCCTCTTCTGTAAGCTTCGAGGGTATATAGGCTTTGTCCAGACCATAGAAAGTCAAGAATTTTACCCATGGGAAGTAAAATAAAAACAATTCAAGACAAACTGTGAGGAAAATGTCACTGATAAAGGATTGAAGGAGCATGTTTGGAGAATGCCCCCTAATTCATTGAGCACTGGGGAGTTGAAATGTCAGTACGGGAAAGAGCCGGACCACTTAACGAATGTTGGGTCAGAGCCTTCTAACAGTTATTTGTATGAGGGATCATCAGCAGAAGTAATTCCATGAAACACATATATATAAATATTTGCAAAAAATGCCCCCAAACTCGTTTTCGATCATCAAAGGGAAGGACGTCCTCAGTACCATCTGAGGGCAGCAGACATTGTATAAGCAGTCTGTGTTGGTACTTTTTAGATTGTTCTATCTAAAAGGCATTTTAAACTGTGATGTTTCCTCAACAGTAGAGGAAGTAATAGAAGAGAAGGCAGAGTGTAGGAGAAGGTTCACATTCAGAGAAATCTTTCATATAAATTTGCTGCTAATTGCTTCCTTCTTCTTTAGAAACCAAATGATCCCATTGATCATTCGCAAGTGCTGAGGACAGCACAAGGGTGGTTAAATATATCAGTAAAAAAGCATTCTTAATGAGACAGAAAGCCGGGTAAATCTTGACCAGCAAATTTCCCTACTTTGTAATTTAAAGGAATATTGACTGTATCATTAACTTTACTGTTTTTCACCTTAAAATTTGAAAAATGAGTTAAAATCATATGATTGTAGGGAGCTGTGAGTTGCTGTCATTTGTTTATTTAAGTGCTCCTTAATGTAACAGTTAAAATTTCAATCAGGAGAAGGATGATCTGGAGTTGGTTTTGGGGTTTTTTTTGCTGTTTCACAATATCATGCTGTGAAAGTTTAGTGAGATCATTACACATTCACAATTTTAAAAGTGTTCGTAATGACAAAGACAGATTTAGACCAAAAGTGTTCATGCATATATTTTAATTCATGTTTTGTCAAGCTGCTTTAAACAGCCAACCCTTGTTGTAAGAATATGCTAATATGTAATTAAACTGCACTCACGTCATGCCATATGGTACATTTGAAACATAAAACACTATGTTCTATTATTTGGGGAGAGTCGTTTGAAAAGGAAAGGAAAAAGAAAAAGAGGGAACCCAAGGGAAAAGATAGTTTATCTGTCCTCCCACATTTTATAAGCCAGCTTTAGCATTAAGCACTGTTATTCTGGATGAGATTTGACAGTTCTTGGGTTAATGGATCTTAATCTTTTATTAAAGAGAATACCGTGTGCTGAGATGCAACAAAGACTTTTCAGTGATTGCCTTTTTGTTTTCTTTAAGTTAGACATAATTGAGTTTTAAAGAAAATACTTCTCTTTACCACGAAGCTATGAGCAGGTAAGCATGTACATATGGGGGAAGTAAGCTTTGGAGCCAGCGGGAGTTTTGCCAATAACTTCTGTGAGAGCAAACACTGGTTCTCTGCCATTTTCCAATCTGATATTAACATGCAAGTCAGGATGAGTGAGAGTGAGAGATAAAGAGTGAAATGCTGGATTCAGAAAGAGAGTTTGGCAGTTAGTTAGGTGCTTAATTACATAGTGGCATGCAGACAGTGTTTAAGCAGGAGTGCAGACGCAGGCAAAAATGATTAATCTCTTGTTTTAATTATATTTGATCGTTTGATTGTGTGGTCATTATTGGAAATGACCTGCTATTTCATTTGGGAACTTTAAAGTACTCTGTGAAGAGCTGTTGTAGTCTAAGGCGTTAGCTTCTTATTGGTTTGTATTTTTACGTGTTTGACAGGTCACAAGTGAATGAGTGATGGGCTCAACCTAACCTTTGCCAGATGATCACCTACATTAAAAAAAGCCTGCATAATTCATTAAAATCATTCAAATACCTATCTCAGTAGAGCATTCATTGTCTATGTTTCTCTTTAAACAATAACAGTCAATGATGCTACCATCAGACAGCTATTCAAAAAACATACGTGAAATTTGTCAGACAGTGTTTTCAGCATAGCTCCCAGAGCAAAAGGCCACAGGTCCTCAGAGTTATTTTAGTATCTAGCCCTCCACCTCGGTGCTTCTCAGGATTTGGATGTAACTGCCTTCAAAATCTAACCCAGTTTGAAGCTGGTAGGTACTAACAGAGAGGCAAAAAACTCATCAATATTGTGCTCAGTGATGTGGTGAAAAAATAGCACTTCTTGAAGTGAATACTTTAAGCCAAGACTGTGGCAAGAAGCCTAAGCTGCTATAGAGAGACTTCTAGTTTTCAGAGCTGGCAGGCAGTAGCCTTTCGACACAGGGTTATTGCACTCAGAAATATGATT
This sequence comes from Lagopus leucura, assembly GCF_019238085.1. Lineage (NCBI taxonomy): Eukaryota > Metazoa > Chordata > Aves > Galliformes > Phasianidae > Lagopus > Lagopus leucura. The sequence continues at coordinate 18,874,775 of NW_024962334.1, forward strand.
CTGACTGCATGGGAAGAAATACTCTGAGTTAAACTCTGCTGCAGCATGAAAGGGTTGAAGGTTTCTTTCTCATGATGCAACCTCTCATGAAATCCAACCTGAAAAACAAAATAAAAATACTCTCTCTCCTCCTTCATTGACAAGAAAACAACCATCTTGTTAGCAAGCCAAGACTGTCGTATGTTTTACCTGAGCTCTGCAAAGTACTTGCTTATCTTAAAGCACGTATCAGAACTCATTCCTGTTCTGCAAAGCAAGAAAACAGGGTGTGTATCTGAAAACATTTAAAGCTGTCATGTCACTTGATAAACCAGCGTTAGTGAGAACCATGCAAAATTGTTGTTGGCACAAGTCTGCCTTAGGACATTTTGGAACGTGGGATCCACCAGTGGCCAGCAAGTAATGACTGTCAAAGGGAGGCTTCGCTGTTTGTTCATGGCTGCAGTTTTTCATATACATCCAGGTTAAACTCTTGACCCCATTGAAATCAGGAGTTTACTGGAACATGGCCAGGCCTTCACACATAGACTGTACAGATAACAGCCATCTTGTCTGATGGTGAGTTGAGGAAACTCATCTGGAAATCCCTGAGTCTAACTCAGAAATTCTGTCTGAACTAAATTGTATCTACTTTAAGATGTTATCAAAATCTAATCTTGATGAAAAAGTTTAAAAAGAAAAATTTGTTGCATATCAAACTTATTTCAATGTCTAATTATTCTCGCTCTTAAAAATGAATCTTACTTCCCATTTTGCATGTGTTCAGCTTCCAAAAGTTAAGTATTGCCATACCTGACAGTCTGAAAAACACTATTCCATTAAAATATCTCTGCCTACTTATGGATCACATTCAAATCAGCACTTAATATTTTCTTTAATAAACGAAGGAGTCACGCTTCCAAAACTTTCAACAAATGAAAAACTTTATTAGCCAGCCACTGTAGAAAAGTATTAAAAAATATTAAAACAATAGAAAAAAAGTGAATGCAAAATTGGATCAGATTTGAACACAACCATGCCAAAAGACTTGTATTTTAACATCTGTATTAATATAACTGCATTATATGTATAAATAGAAACCATTACATTCTACTCATAATAATATGACACAGTACTTCGGTAGTACTGAGAGAATTATAGCACAGTTTTCAAGGCAAGAAATGCAAGACAAAAGACTGCTGGCCCAAAGAAGTAAGTGATCTTGAAAGGAAGAAAGGAAGAAAGGAAGAAAGGAAGAAAGAAGATCTAAACAAGAATGAAGAGTCTGGTAGAAGAAAGAAGAATATGTTCCTTGCACTGGAAGATGTCAGAATGCTTGTCCTAAATTGAGAAAGATAAAAGAAGTCTCAATAAGGTCACTTTCTGCTAATGGATATTAGAATAAGAGAAGTTGAGGAAAGAAGAGTGTGAAATGAAACATAACTGAAGATACTCACAGGGACTCTGTAAATGAGAGAGAGGAGTTTGAAGTGGAAATGGAAAATGGAAGGAAGACAGTGGCCAACAGAAGGAAGGAAATATTTCTCTGGTGCATATTCTCAGAAGATGATGGTTTTCACTGAGATATTTTCTTAAAAGAACACAGAAAAGTAAAAAGTAAAATATTAATGCACAGCTAGTAAGGCTAAAAACAAAATTAGCCAAGACAGGGCAGAAGAGAGTGGACACCAGGAAACTTTGGGATCTATTAGTAAGAAAGGAAGATGCTAGAGTACACAAGGCTTTTTAAGACACGGAATAGTCATAAAAAAGAGATGAGCTTAGACAAGAGACAGAGCTTGTTCTAGAGACAGAGTTTGTAGATAGTTACAGCTAAAGCTTCAGGAATTGTACCAGCTCAAAAAAGCATGCCTTCTTCCTCAGGGAAGTAGGAAAATGGGAAAATAAGGAGTAATCCAAGGAGACAACAAAAGCACAATAAAAGAAAATGCAGGAAAGGTGGGTGCTATTGAATTTAGTAAGTGGGAATGGAAAGGTTGACGAGAAAAAAAAAAAAAAAAAAAAGAAGAAACAAGAAACCTAAAAAATTCCCATTTTGTGGGAAATAAAGTTCTTGAATAAGATGGCTTCCTTGCAGAAAAGGGGATTACAATGTGATTTAGAGATTTAGAAGATAGGAAATGTAGATAATTGGAATCCTAAGGGTAAAGCTATTTTTGTTGACCTTAATATTGTCAGCATTTTAGACAGATTAACTTTTGCCCAGATAAAGAAAATACAGTTATCCATTTTCTCTGTCACGTTCCTTACTGTTTCGCTGTCCAAAAATGAAGTCTGTTATGAAACGGGATCTCAGTGGAAGGACATAGCTACAATACATTATTCCTCATTCTTCCAAAATTTCTAGCAAGTCTCAGCTCTGAAGAGGCAAGAATTGTAATGCTTACTTGTCTTTTAGCATCATAAAAGGGTTTGAAAGCTTCCAAAAATCTAATGAAAAGACATAAGCAGGAGAAAATTAATCTATTGAGGGATGAGTTGGCTTCATTACCCTAAAGATTACGTTACCAATCAATCTCATCTCTACATACTGTATGACCTATAAATATGGACCTACAGCCATTAAGACCTATGACAGGTGAAGAAGTTGGTGATGTTCTCTATGAATGCACAATGTTTACAAATGACTAGATAGATCTATAGCAAAGTACTTATTCAATTAGAACAATTTTAATGATTCGATCTGGCTGAAACTTGAAGTAATAAACCTTAGAGATGTTGTCAGGAGCACTGGAAATAAGTGCTCTCATGGTTCACTATTAACAAATTCCCAGACCGTTGTCCTGATTCACCTTTTAAGAAAGCTCTAGACACTTACCAAGTATGGCAAATGAGTTGACAAAGAGAAGTTCCTTCAGTGAATCTTTGCTGTAAGTGCTAATACAGATCTTTTCCCTGCCTTCTAACTATAAAGCACTATTAATTCACAACAGTGTTATATGCATGTCACAGTAATTTCCATTTATTGTTATCCAAAACAGATTTGGAAGGAGCAAATTAAGTAATCTTGAAATAAGTCTGATTGAAATGTGACAGAAGTGCAACAGATTTTGAAGTTTATTGCTCTACAATTAGTTTTCTGGATTAGCAGGATGCATTTCTAGCACAGTATCATTTGGAAAGTTCAATCACCATTTCAGATTTTAATAAACTGACTGGATGGGAATAACTCCTGTTTTGGTCTTCCACTGCATGTGTGTATGTCACCTTGGTTTCAGCTTTGTACAGAAACATGTTGATGGGAACAAGTTGCTATTAGTAGGCTATGGGAAACTGAGGTTCAAACTCACCAAGCATGACTAGTAAAGCTGCCACTTACTGCTCCCAAAGTGTTACCTCCTCTCTGGACTTCAGAGAGAGTGCCAGAGATTCCTTCTGTCAGATCTTATTATTTCAGGGAAGAGGATCAGTTCTCAGTTACTTAAGCACTTCGGAAATATGTAAACTGTAAATCTATTCTTAAACACTATCAACAGGTCTTTGCAACACATTAAAAAACATCATTACAGAAAGGGTTGTCAAGCACTGGAATAGGCTCCCCAGGGAGTTGGTTGAGTCACCATCCCTGAATGTGTTTAAAAACCGTTTGGATGTGTTGCTCGGGGACATGATTTAGTGCAGGGCTGTTAGTGTCAGGGTAGTATGGTTAGGTTGCAGGTGGACTGCATGATCTTTAAGTCCTTCTTCAACCTGAGCTATTCTGTGAGTCTATGATTCTATGATTAATGTGCACTGTAAAGCCAAATCTGATCAAAAAACTCTGTGTATCTGTCTAGGGCCATTTAGTGAAATGTAGCAACGCAAACCATTCTACAAAGTACACTCTTCGGGATTGAGAGCTTTTAGGCCATCATAAAAGTCCAACCAATGCAGGAATGTCCTAAGCAAAGGGTTAATAAATGCTTTGTCTAATCTAGTTTTCATTTGATAGGACAATAACAGTCCTAGGGCTTCCCCTGAAAGATGTTTTCTTGTAATATCAATTCACTGCAAGTCACTTCTGTTTCTCATTCTGTTGCTCTATAAAACTTCCTGGGGGGCAGGGGGAAAATAATCAAAATGAATGAGTAAGATTTGCATCACATTTAATTAAAAATATTTTTGCCCTTGGAGTGAAAAGGTATGGTGATAACTGAAGTCACCAGGGAGTCCTCCCTAAAAAGTGATGGAATCATATCATCTTATTTCATACAGATGCAAAACTGAACAGAACACACAATTAGGTCTTAAACAAAAATGTGGTGTAAACATCAAAAGCATGTAGCTGAAGCAACATATGAACACATGGCATCTTTGCTAAGTAATTTGCTCTTAATTGTCAGCACATTTAGTACTGGCATTTTTAGATACATTTTTGGTTCATTCTCTAACAAATGACTCTACACTAATTGTTTCTCCCAGCAATTTATTGCACAGCTGGGAGACCTAGTTGCAGAATTGCACACACACTATCTTGTATTGAATTCATTTCTTGAAAATGTTTAAAATTCCATGAGGTAGTCAAGAATTATTTTAATTGCAGTGTCTACAATGAAAGTGTGGAATTAATTAAATGTCTTGCAGGGCAGGTAAAGTACTGCTTTCAAAACCTGTTGCTCAGCAGTGTTTCAACAATTGTAATAACATAAATCAAGATATCTTTTAATAATGGGGATAACTGTGACATTTCAGAGAGTCTCTTAAAAGCATATTTTTATTTAAAAGGTGAACATCTGCTAAGGTAGCAAACTCATCTGTATGCTAAAGAGTTATCTTTTTGAGAATCTTTCCATTATGAAATACCTGTCATGATTGTCTTATACAAATCTGTTAGATCTCACAAATCTATCATGTCTCTCCTAGGGGACACTTATCTTCCTCAGTGAGAGATAAATGTTCATAACTCAAAAAAAAAAAAAAAAAAAGTTTTAATGTTAAGCAGACCAAAGTCTAAAGGCTTACTAAGGAATATTATCTGTAATGGTAAAAATAGAGATAGATCTTCAGAAAATGAGATGCTTCCTGTATGTTGGATTAGCTTTCAAGAAGCGCTGATGTCCCATTATAAGTTGGGAACAAATTGCCAAAAGTTCTTCTGTCTTAACTCATGCGTCATACCTCTGTGGAGTCAAATCACATCAAGTGTGATCAGTCAGATCACCTCCTGACATCATGAATTGTTCAGTGAATTCTTTTTACTGTTTCAGAGGAAAACAATCTCATAGCTTTCCAACTTTGCATTGGAAGGAATAGCTTCAGACATCCAGGAAAAAAGTGTTTGTATAAAGCTGAAATATATGTTAAGTCTATAATGGGTGAAATCCTGTCAAATACTTCAAGGCTTTGCTTTCTAAAGTTATTTTAAGAACCTTTTGTCATTGTTAAATTATAATTGAAAGTACTGCATGCTTTTAGTAGTCTATAAAATGTAATTACTAGGCATTACTGCAAAGACTTAACATCATCTGTATATCTTCGAATGCAGTATTCCAGTGAGCCCTTTGAAATACTGGCCTCATTTAGAGGACTCGTCTTGCAAGCTGTAATTTTTCTGTAAGTGTTAAGGTAAGCTCAAGAAATTGACTGTAGTAGAATGAATTCACCTCCTCATGTTTGATCTTTGGCAGCTGAGAAGGTCTGTTCCTGTGAAATGCTTGGACTGGAAATCCCTTCTGTTGTCAACATAAGCCAAGGCGCTTCGTCAAACTGGTGTCAAACACAAGGTCACAGAAGTTGGAGTTGGAAAGATCTGCGTGTTTTCACAACAGGACTGAGATGATTTGGAAAAAATTGGGTGGCTGAGGAACCCATCTGTGATTTCATGGTCTGGTGGAAGGGAATGCCATGAAACATCTACAAAAAAGTTAAGTCCTATTTATACACAGCTCCTTGGAGAAAAAAGGAAAAAAAAGGGTTTTCTAGAAAATGCTGTGCATACACGTGCACTTAAATTCTGCTCAGTTTTCAAGATGGTGCATCATGTAAAGTCTAGATAAGCAAAGCCATAGTAAATCAACTCTTTGCACATGCAACTCCTGATTGTAGACGAATTCAGAGTTAAAATGTGTGAAATTTCTGTTCTTCGTTTTTATTACTTAATTCTGTATTCAGCTATATGGTGAAGTAAAACTTCAACAAATCTTGCTGTAATCAGTTATCTGCATTCTTCTAAGCTATTTACAGCTTCCTGAATATAGTGTTTCTTCCATTTTTAGCATATTAACAAAGTGGTAGCTAGTTTGTATTCTACATTTTGTTTCAGTATGACTCTTTTCTATGTGTATTGTCTTTTTTTTTTTTAACGTAGAACAAGAGCAATCCCTTTGATTTTAGCTAAGGGGCAGGGAGCATTGTAATTTAATAGAATAAATGCAGCCCGAGCTAAATTGGAATGACTGTGTCAGTATTACTGAGTGGTGTCTCCTTCACCTGGAGTTGAATTTCCATTGATTTCAATTGAAGAAGGGCCAAAGTCCTTAATGGAAAAGGAGTAAAACCAAATAGTTCTTAGCCTAGCTGTGCGGTACTGGGTGTTTTTTTCCACAAATTTACCAGCTGAAATCCTAAACCGTGTAGATTACTTATCAGATTGTATTATTCACTGATATTCAGCCTCTGCTAGCTAAATCAACACCTCTGAACAGAAAGACTGCAACTTCTACAAATCACAGTTTAGTTAGAGGTGCCTGCTTGTGATTTGCGTGCTACTGGGACAGGAACAGCACCTGACCAAGCAGAAGGGAGAAAGTTGGGTCTGGGCAGACCTGTACTGCTGACAGCATCGTATGGCAGAGTACACACTATTAAGGAGGGATTAAGTACCCTTTGCCCCCCCGTGTTAATCTTCTGTAAGAGCAGAAAAGTTAAAACACCTCATACAATTTTTAGTTTAAAAGGTTTTTAATTGCTTCAGCTGACAGAATAAGTGATTTGCTGCTCTCATGAAAATTCACTTTCCTTTTTCCAGTCGTATCACCTGGTTCAGTAAAAGACATAATGTGCTCCTACCAAACTTACCTCCCTGATCCTCAGGGCAGCACAGCTACCTTAATTAATAAAGGCATTGCCAAAACTGGTAAGCAGATTTTAGTGGCAAGTAAATTGACTCAGTTCATTTAAACAGTCTACAAGCGACAGTCAACCAAAAAGTTAGCACCTGCACTGAGCACCTTCACTCCTAGAGCATCCTGTCAGGAAAAATCCCACGATTTGCACAACTGTAAGAATGAAAGGAGGAATATGGGTAGCTAAGGGCTTTTGCCTGCAGCCCAGCCCAGCTAGGGAAGCTGCAGCAGGACCAGGGCTTAACCCAGACGCTGCTGTTAAATGTATTTTCTTCTGGAAATTAGTGCACAGTAGCTGATATTTTAGTTAACCTTTCCAATGTCATATTTATTCTGGTGTACCCAGTAATTTCTTATCACAAAATTTTTTCCACATGGAAACTTCAGACATTTCTATTTCCAGAAACAGGCTTGAGAGGATTCCGTTCCCATTTCTCTATAGAAGTGTGATTATATTTGTAACAATTAAAAATGCTGTTCCCCTTGGGGAAATGTCAGTGGTAATTAGCACTGTGATGTTTCAGAGAACACTTCCTTCTACAACTTGCTCTTGATAAATTGCTAGTACTCGTTTGACACTCTCAGTTCTCCTGTTTGATTAAATAATCATTAGGAAAATATCTACATCATCATTTCATAGTCAGATGTCAGTTTCCTTTCACACTGAAGCACACCACTCTTGCTATTAAAATCCACAACCACAACACTATGTGAAAGCCAAAAAATTATCGAAGAACCCACATATGTGCCAGTAGTAGCTAGGAAAGCTGTGTGCCTACACCCACATCTAAACAAACACCAGTTGTGGGGGAAATGTTTTTCAAGGACTGTTTTCAAAATGTTCTCTAGCAGCAGCAGTTCTGGACTATGGACTTCTCTGAACTCTTGATCCATCATATCTGGTGTGCACTGTCACCCCACACTTTCAAATCAGTCGAAATTGATCAGAAGCTACCCACACATTTGGCCATACAAATCACATGAGCAGATGTGAGGTGACTCAAACAAGGTACATAAATTATATGTTTGGGACCAGATTCAGTTGCCTGCTGTGCTAGATGCCACATAGACACTAATTAAAAAGGCAGTGCTCACTCTAAGAGCCTTCAGCACTGCAATGGAGAAAGGAAGGCAACCCACAGGAGGTAGGAATAATGGATGGCAAAGTAAGCATAAAACAGTGTTGGGAAGATAAGACAATAAAAGAATGTTGAAGAAAAGTCTTTGAAGTTGCAAGATCATAAAAGTAAAGTTAGGAGAAGGCGAAAATCTGATTGACTTCAATCTGCATTTTCTTATATGATTATGTGCTGGGTGTTTTTTTTCAGCAGGAATACTATGTCGTTCACTTAAGAGGTTACTGACCTAAAGATCCATCACACATACTAGGAAGACCCTGGCATGAATCTTGCTAATACCTGGGCTAGGTCAATGGACAAGGAGCACGAGCTTGGCTCAGCCAACTGCCCTGCTAACACAGGGGAACGTTCATGACCTTGGGAACACACTCCTGCCATGGGTGTTATAGAAGATTATTGCATAAAATTAGGCAGCACCTAAGCAATAATGTCCAAAATTGCAATTGTAAAAACCTCCTTGCAAAGTTGTTGATTTCTAAGCTCTGTATATTTTTTCTGGTTTTTATTGTAAATCTTTCCAGGTACCAAAGTTGTATCTGCTGTCCTAGAACTATCACAAGGCCACAGCTCTGAAAGTTTTGTTACCTATCTGACTCCAAATCTAGTTCAGAAACTAGAAATTATCCATCCATGCATTCTCCAAGAGGCTCTGGAAAGTATGGGTGCATTCTGCCATCAACTGCAGGATCTGACTCCACCAAAAAAACAATAATCCATTTCAAAATTTAGCTGAAAAGGTAGGACTGCCTGCTTTTGTACACATACACAAGCATGTAGGTATATAGCTGTCTATGATCTACTTTCTCATAATAAGATCTATAGCAACCATCTTACACCTCTCGTACAAGTAATCTCATTCCCAACCTATAGGATATTTTGAGATACATGGACTTGTGTACCTGCACATGGAATAAGTCATGATACAGTGAGTCAAAGACTGAGAATAAAAGAGAGATGATGACTTGGTTGTCCAGTCAATCTTAAAATACTCCTACCAAGCTCTTGAGAGCCATAATTTTTCAAGGGCTTATATGATGGCAGGTTTGGGGAGTGTCTCAAAGGGATGATAAAAGGCATGTCCTTGAGTAAAGGCCACACATGAATAAAAGCTGCCAGATTTCAAGATAGGGGAAAGATGACCTATGTTTTTCCAAATAAAAGGTCAACAGAAATTTTTAGCATGGGAAGAACACCATGGTTTTTCTCCATACTCCTTCTTAGAAGTGATAGTTTATTTTCTGCTTAAATATATGCGTGCGTGTATGTGTATGTTCACCACGGACTGTACACCCAACATAGAAATTTTCTATGGTGTTTGGAAAAGTTGAAAGTTACTCAAAGGATTATATCATGGGAAACATCAGGCAACCATAATAATAGGGAGAGTTATCATACTTGCACGTAATAAAACATGGGTGGAGAACATCTTGCACTGGCAGATTTTCTGATTCACATCTTTAACCATATACTTCAGCAAGAAGCTCATGAGAAAAAGTAAGTTGAGGAAAGCAAGATATATAGCAGAACTTTATTCCTTGGGAAATAGGTATAATAGGCATTACAGTTGCCTGTGAGAAAATTTGACCCATGGACCAGCAACCTGACTTCCACAAAGAGAACATTTTCCTTAGGTTTAACATATGATCTGGAACAAAGTTCTCAGAAGTGGGAGCAAATAATGTGGAATGGGTTTTTTTACCCATTTGGTGTCCCTTTTGCCTTTCTCAGCTAGTCTTGTGGCACACAACTGGCAAAGTCCTCTTGCACTAACTGGGAGGGGGCAGAGTAGGCTTCAGCTCAGCAGCCTGCATATAGCGATGAAGCCCAGATGAAGTTCTGTATAAAATTTGCAGAGATACATGATCATTAAGTAAAATGCAGACAGTTGTAAAGAGAAGCTGCAAGGAGAACTACAGTTTCCACCAGCCCCATTTAAGGAGATAGGGTAGATCTGTCAAGGAGATGCTACACCTGACATCTATTTGTAAATTCTGAGGTTGGTGAGCTGCTCACAATTTAGACAAAATTATGTCTGAGCTTTTATTGGCATGTATAGCAATGGTGAGACATCAAGTTATGTAACAGAACACCTCTCACTCCAATAATGCAGGTAGGTATTAGGTTGCTCAAGCATCTTCCAACTGGACAGCATCATTTCCATACAGTATCTTACTGAGTTACCCAAATGGGAGTGTGCCGCAAGGGGAACCTAGTTACACTAATCCTCTCCGGTTTAACCTGTCTTCTGGGAAGATTTTGGGATCTGAAAGTCTTCTTCCTCAGCACTTGAAACATGAAAGCTAAATATTGTATCCACCAAAGCTATATATTAGCTTAAAAATCGCTTTTCTGAAATTTTAAGTTCTTACGGATCCTGCTGTTATCCTTGTTCTCTACATAGAGAACCAGGAAGCTACATATACTTAACTTGGCAGCTGCTCTCACAAACATGCTGCATAGACTCAGATGCACACCATCTTTGAATAAGTAACATCTGTAATGTTATATCAACTCCAGTTAATGAATAGAAAGGCATTAGATCTCCTGAGTGCTTGAATACTGCAATCATGTCACAACTGATCTTTATTGTTTCAGCTGATTATTTATCTCATTTTCTCATGATTGTCTTAAGCTGGCTTCTTTATAAATTACATCTTGCTATTAACAAGAATCATTAATTACCCTTACAGAAGGCATGTGTCTGCAGAGGAGATATTGCACTTGCAAGTTCTGCTTTATCTAACTTTTTCTAAAATGGTTTTCTTCTGCCATTTCAGAGCAAGATCCAAGGATGATCCAGAAACTACTATTTTTATCAATAATATTTCAGAACTTATTATGTGCACTGCTGAGGTTTGCATGCAGGCTATTAAAAGCAAATCATTTCAATTGTAATTATTTTCAGGAATCAGAAGAAAACTGTTCTAGATCCAACAGTTTGAACTACAAACTCAATATCTCTTCAAGAGACATAAATGAATATTGTACATAACATACTGAATGATGAAAAGACTACTAAATTCTGAAATATGAATCGACTGGGAACAAACTGAGAGTTGTTGCAATGCATGTACTTCCTCACTGCTATTTTAAATATCCAGCCTCAAGAAGGATCAGACAGAACAGGTAAATTTAATCACAGTCATAGTATGATTCAGTTTAGAAGGGATCTTAAAACCCATGTAATTCCAGCCTCACAGACGTGGGCATGGTTGTCACCCATCAGCTCAGGCTGCCCAGGACCCCATCCAACCTGGCCTTGAGTGTCTCCAAGGATGGAGCACCCACAGCTTCTCTGGGCAGCCTGTGCCATTCTCTGAGTAAAGAATTTCCACCTATCATCTAATCGAAGTCTTCTCTTAGTTTAAAGACATTCCCCCTTGTGCTGTCACTATCTGACTGTGTAAAAAGTTAGTTCCTTAACTGCTTGTAAGCTCCCATCGAGTACTGGAATGTCACAATGAGGTATCCCCAGAGCCTTCTCTTCTCCAAGGTGAACAAGACCCGATTTCTCAGATTATTTTCATAGGAGAGGTGCTCCAGCCCTTTGTTCATCATGATCCTCCTCTGGATCCTCTCCAGCAGCTCTGCAGTGTTCTTTTGTCAGAGGCCCCAGGCCTGGACTCAGTATTGCAAATGGGATCTTACAAGGGCAGAATGAAGGGGAACAATCACCTGCCAGGATACTGTAGGTCTTCTGGACTGCAAGTGCATGCTGCTAATTTATGCTGAGCTTTTCATTCACCAAAAATACAATTTAGTATTATATGCTTTACACAAATGCTCTTTGCATACTAATACCACCATATAACAATATAGCAGGGAGCTTCAGAAGTACTTCAGGCTCCAGGAGATACTATTAGGCACTAGGACTTTCTCCAAGAGCACAGAGGAGCAAACACACATCCCTTCCTGCAGCAAAGCCTGCATCCTCATGCAGGTCTGCAGTTGCTTCTTCCATTTTAGGGTTCAACAGGATCCAACACCATACATCTACTGGAACATGAGGATTTCCCTTAGGAAAGCACATAATAAAACAGTCAGTTGTGTAGAGTCTGGTCTCCAAAGCTATTTGGGATACCTAGATCCTACTCCTTTCTCCCTAGGTCCCCTTAGCTGTAGTGATTGGAGCCTGATATCAGTTGAATAAAATATTTCTGGGGTTAGGCAATTGCTAAACAGAGATTTGCTTGGGGAGCTGTACCTCAGTCTGCTAGAGCTAAGCCTGAGCTACATCTGTTGGCTTACATCAAAGCCTGGTGTGAGGAGCAGAAGGGATTATAAAAATTATAACAGTGGAAATATTACAACAGTAAGCATGAAAGAAGCAGTAGTGCGTCCTCACCTGTTTTGCAACTGAAGGCAAAAGCAATGAAAGATTAGAAAGACTGAAAGGCTTTCTTAGATTGGGATTTTTTAAGTGAAGATAATCCGAGGGGAATGTGACTCCTTGCACAAAGCAGCAGGAAGAAGATCCATGCAGAAGACATCTCTTTTAAAGACAGAAATTCTGTTCAGCAAAAAGTACCTCGTTGTTGAAATGCTTGACCCATTAAGTCATCAGTCTGTGTGGGGAAGCCAAATCACATGGATGTTAACAGACTAACAGACTAAACAAAGCTATCTGTGACAAAATAAAGGATAAGTAGGCCACTGCAATTCTAATGTGAGAGACGAATTCAAAGTTGCAGAGGTATTTAAAACACAGCAGAAAGCATGTTTTCATAATCCAAGTATCTAATAAGTTCTGGAAGAATAAAACATGCAATTGAAAACACATGCCCAAACTGAATGTGAGGCTGCAAGGGGAAGGATGTTGTAGCAACCAGTGCTCGCAGTAACGCTGGAGAGAACTGACACAGCACAAAGGTGCTGGCACTGCTCATCAATAGGAAATTGCATGTGTGAAAATGCAGCTGCAAGATGAAGTCCTGCTAATGAAACAGAAGTTTCACTGAGCTTCTTAATTAGATCTACACTGGTAGCTTCTATGGCAGATTGGTTTAAGGCATTGGAAAGAAATGGGTAAAAAATGAATTGCAAGTAGATATTGGAGCTGAATACAACAAAAGCACAGCAAGCACTGTGCCCGAGGTTAAAATTCAAAGCTCTGCATATTTCAAATAACAAGATCAAAACGAGCCCATTTGGCAAAGCCACTCTGGCCTGCCTGCTAACAGATAGAAGTGTTGGAATCATGGAATGAAAAGTCCCAAGTGTGCTTGATTGAAGGGCAGTGTGCAAATGCAGATGATCAAATCAAACAGATAACCTATCTATGAGATTGAATTCTAAACTTCCTTTCAAAGAATTACTATGCAACATTGAAGAATACAGGGTGTATTAAAGGCGTTTAGAAATCCTTGTAATACTGAGGCAATTTCAAAGAGCTTGGGGAAAAAAGAAAAAAACAACAGCATACCAAAGTTAAAATGAGTAGTTGCTTCCAGGCAGAGCCACACAACTAATGTAAGATGCAACCAGCAAAGAATGAGGAGATGACAAAACAACTTATTGCCACCAAAAGCATTTTTTTGTCTGCTTCATTAAGGAAGAATAAGCCCTATTAAAAGGATCTGCCTTTTTCTTTTCTTTTAATGATAACATACTTGGTTGGCAAAGATTTCTGCATTTCTTTAGCAGACTCAGAATGCCTTTTGATTTTATCCAGATTCTGATGTAAAAAGCAATATTATTTGAATGTAACACATATTAAATGGGCAGAAAACCAGAAAACTAATAGATCAGCATGGGAGACAGTCCTAACCTAAAGAGAAAGCTATCACAGAACCTCCAGCAGCTTTCCTAAAGATTACCACTGCTGTTTACTTCTATCAATATTTTGAGGTGGGGGATGATGGAAAAGAATGTACATATCTTTGAATATAAATAAATTGTAAGAACACCTTGCTTTGACAAAATTACCAGGATCACATGGTAAATGGCCACACACCTAATTCCACGTTTGATTTTATGACAGAATGTGGATGTGGGGCAGCCTGTGTTTGAAAAGGTTTAAACCTCCAAAGGATTAGGAGAGAATCACAACCATGAAATTCTGTATGGGAACTGCTGAATCACAGCCTGAACCTCTGATTGATCACCTGAGGTGAGCACTGAGTCAGCCATGGGGGCACAGGTGAAGGCAATTCACCTGTGCTGCTGGAAGGGGTGGAGCCTGGCTGCACCTCTCCTAGACCCATTTAAGAGCTGGCTACCAGGGAGAAGGATATCCTTCTGGAGATTCCTTCTTTGGAGTTTTACAGCAAGTTTGGGACAAGGGTAAGTGTTCTGTTTATTCTTTTTTGGTGTAATAACTTGCTTAGCTAAACTCTGTTGTATATTTCATAATTATAACATCTGCGTATTCATTGATCGTACAAATTCCCAAGGCAATGTAGTAGATCATAGGAGTAATTCAAATGGAGGTAGCAAGTACAGAGGTATTTTTAAATATTATTTAGCACAAGTTGAATAATAAAATATAATTTTCATGTGTAAAAGATACAGACAAATTGTGGAAATAGTTGGAAAAGTGTTAAAAGAAGAAACTATTTGGATTCAAAAATCTAAGATTTGTTTTACTGTATTCATGTACCAATTCTTCTAATTAGTTATTGCTACATGTTGTACTGAAAGTCTCTGTGATGACATGGCTAAAAGCCTTGGGAAATGGAAAAGCTGCCAGAAAATGGCTTGTACTGAAATAGGCTGAGATCAACAGGTCACATGGGGCTGTAGCTAAACCAGATGCCTAATGCCATAGGATTTCCAGAGCATGCAGAGATTTTTAAAATCACGACTTGGTATCTGCTGGGTTGCAAACAGCCAGCATGACAAGGAAGTCACCAAAATGGATATATTAAAAAACAAGAGTTAATGAATGATATAAGCAAAAATGTTTGTGAAAGCTTCCTGGAAGTGTTTGCTCTGATACTGACTGCAGCTAGTGGCAGGGGTTAAAGAACGGCTTTGGGGCTATGAGAGGGAAACAAGAGGAAAGGCCAAATGAATACCCATACAAAACTTCTGGAGATCTTTCCACGCTTACACATTACAAAAAGCAGAATATATGGAGTCAACTCGGGACTTTGCTTCTGCTCTGAAGCTGAACGTTTGCTTTGGTGGTGGTGCAGCATGCCAGCAGGAGAGAAGCTGTGTGAATAGTGTGTCCTATCCATGAGTAAGTGAGTGGCCTGACATTAGCTAGGACAGCAGGAATGAATTAGTACAGTGACCCCAGGGAAGGCAACTGAAGATACAAACATGTTTCCAGCTGCAAATATGGTTTAATAAATGACAAACCTTGAACCAATGTAACAAAGAATGTGAAGAAAATGGACACTTCAGATTCCTCTACCAAAGCAGAAGGGTGTGTGAGTAATGCAGGAAATTCTCACTTGGGGAAAAGCATTATTAGTGTGTGATGTGCATGTGAACAGAGCTTCACACTCAGATTATAAACAGCGAATGGAAGGAGGGAAGACAATTTAGTAATTATAATCTTGGCTAGAAGGGCTCAAATACACATGAATTGATGTACTGACTAAAAAGTACCAAGAATGCTGACAGGAGTGTGTCACAAAGTGCCAAATCAAACCCAATAATGGGATGAACTACCTCTTGAACACTTGTCTGCAATATCTAGGAATAAAAATAGTAACATCTGGACAAACTCAGTGCAGCACATGCACTGTTCTGCTATCTTATGCAGGCAGCAGTAAACCATCGCTGATAGCTTCTGAAAATCGTAGACAATTCTCCAACTTGAAAGGTGTGCTGTCTAGCATGGAAAAAAGAAAAAAAATAAAAATTATTCCTTGAACCTTGTTATGATAAATAATTTCCAGTCTCCAGCCTAAAAATTTACATTGAATGTGAGCAATTCTGAGCAATATCTGTATATGGGTCAGCTTTTTGAATACAGAACACTACTAGGAGTGAATAAAGTGGTAGCAAATAATTTAAGGAAAAAGATCACTGTGCAACATGCAGAGAGACCTGCAGTAAATAGCAATTAGCATAGATTAAAAATCCTAAAACATAGAAAGTTGAGAAGGGAAGATAAAGAGAAGAAGAAAATTTCAAAGATGATATGCATAAAAACAGTAAGAGAAAGGTTGAATTCATGCAAAAAAAAAATCCTCTCAACTGATACTAGCTGGATGTTTTAATTTGTATTTGGTAAGCAGAGTGACTTTAAAAAAAAAAAAATCATTTAAAAAAAAAAAAAAGAAGCACTTTTAATGAGATTATTAACTGAACAGGGTGCCTAATGGGATCAAGAGATAATCAGCAAATTTGCAGTTTTTAAAGAAGTGACTGGGGAGAGATCTGATGTTTATTTGCAAGAAATCTTAGAATACTGGTGGAATTCCAAAAGGGAGTTTTTGCTCCTATTTTGATGTTTTACTTCTATTCAGAAGGATAGAAAGAGGTGACCTGGTACCTGGGTTGATTACCATGAGGCCAATATAAAAGAAAATCAAAGCAAAGCTGACATGGTATTAATTTTAATAAAGAACAAAGGAAAGATGTAAAAGTGATGTGAGTCAACAATCTTTAAGAAAAAAATAGGTCTTAATATTGTACATTTGACTTATTTTGATGAGATTATAGGTTGAGTTTATAGATGTCTCAGTGTATACTTTGTAATGAATTTATCAGGGACACTGTATAATATAGTGACAATGTACAATAAGATTTGAATGTTGTGTGATAAGTAGGTTTGTCAAACAAAGAATTGAATTCAAGATCACCAAGAGGAGTTGCCTGTGTTGAAAGCATTGTGACATGGGACTGCTGCAAACAAAAAGTATGTTCCTGCCCACTGTTGACCAAATGTGCATCAAGGGTTTGTGTATGTAGCACCTCATAGACCTTACAGACTGGGTGAAACGTCCTAGAAAACAGAGATGGAGAAAAGCAAGATCATACTGGAGAAATGTGAGAACACAAGGTCCCATTGCAGTGCTGCAGAACTGCTTTCAGACAAGCGTGGTTCTTGGCTGCCTGCACAGGAAATGTTAAATAGAAATAAAAGACAAAACATGAATGACAGACTACTGCTGGAACAAATGCTAAGTACTCTCATACATGCTTAAAAAAGAGACTGTAAAATTGGAGATGGCGTAGAGGAAAGCCTGCCTCAGATCAATGACTGAACAAAGTGCCTCTCACTAACAGGCCACACAAATCTGGTTCGCTCAGGTTGTCAGAGCAAAGGAAGCATGGTGGTTTATTACAGCATGCGAAATTCTTCTGTGGAAAGCACAGGGAAATAAAAGCTTAGATATTTAGCAAGCAGAACAGAAGGATAAACTGCCAAATGGTTTCTTTATCAGGAAAAAAGCAAGGTGGGGTTTCTCTTTCCTTGAAATCTTCTGTTCACATTTGCCAGTGAGAGTGAGTTGTAGTTGGCATATACTACCAAGATTCCCCACATGCTGATATGCCAGATCACATCAGGCACCTGTTCCAAAACTCTTTTACTGTCAAACGCGTCATAATAGACTAGGGAAAAATCTAACAGTTTGTGATGTACGGACCAAGCTGTAGGTTTTTCTAGATTTAAACTGGCAGTTCATAAAACAAAACTGTAGTGAGTGTGGGAAACGATGAATCAGAGGCATACTTAAAAAGCATCAGTATGAGAAGACAACAGCAACTCTGCTTTCTTTTGGTATGGAAGATTGCAGTAGACATGATTCAAGTAGCACCCCTTGCTGAAGGGGCAGTTATGCTGAAGTGAGATGGTGTGCACACAGATGCTCAGCTTTACAACTTCTTGCCAAGAGGAGGCTGTTGTGAGAATCATGTTCCTGAATAAAAAGTGATTAGAGATATTAGAGTTCATATTTTTGCCCTTGCTGGAGTTATACAGTGGTGATACAAAGCCATGCACCATGGTGTAGAAGTGTTACCCTAGCCAACTACTTAGATATTGAGAAGTATAAAATCAGACGTAGGAATACATTTTGTCTGGTAAAATATCTGAGCACAAACTCTGTATTAGGTATGGGCATCTTATGAGTTGCTTAATGTGCCGAAGTTGCATGATGCTGCTGATCATCATTTGCTTCAAATCTCAGCTGGGATTTGGGTTTGGCAGAAGAATATCACTAGATATTCCCTACAATACTAGGCAGTTCAACAGTGGGAATCAGTACAGTACCAACATCTCTCATTCCCACACACAGACCTCGAAGAGCCCACACCAGATTCCCATAGGTGAATGTGGAGCAGCTTTAGAAAATGAAAGTTGTGTTGCTCTTTTTCCTGCCCATCCTGCGCTACCAGCCTAGAAATAATTGGGCACATTACTTGAGACATGAGATGCCAACTGGAAGCCATTATAGTACAAAAATCAGTAGCTGTGTCAAAGACATGGGTATAAACTGCTCTGTTGACGTCCGGTGGGGAACTATAACTAATGATGCTATTGCATTTTTAACCTGGAGGATAGAAGTTAGATTTGTTGAAATGTGCTTAATGGCTGCAGGAGTGCGTGCCTTGTTATCAGACTTGGTCGCTCAGTATGGCGGTATGATTGTTGTAACACAACAACCTTTGTGACACAGGTGGCATGCAGGCTTGCAAGTGGGAAGTTGAGTGCCAAAACAGAGGGAGAAGGGAATGGGATCATGCACTCTGTTTTTGTATCTTGTAAGCAAGCATCAGTGGGTGGCAATGTACTGCTCAAGGCTGAGAACAGCGGAGACACTTGGGCTTTTCCTCTCATCCAAATCCACACTGCCACCAAACAAGGGATGTGTTAGGAACATCGTTTGGAGCCAAACCAACCCCCGTCATCTGGCTGAGCACTCTCCTGCCTCTGGAATAAGTCCCAGCCACATTACAGCTGGCTGCAAGGGAAGTATAAACATTGACAAATCTAGGTTTTTCCCTTTCTTTTTTTCCTTCTCTTTTCTGTATGATTTTTCTACTTAATTTGTAGCTGTCAGACGAGACAAGTCTGTGCTCCTTTCTAGCTGAAGGTTTAGTAAACCAGACCTTCTGGTTTTGGATTAAATTTTATTTCAGGTCATTTGTGGAAAGTGGTTTTGGAACCTATGACTCAATGTCTCCGCATTAGAGAAAGCTTCCCTTCCTAAAGTACACAGGCTTGAGTAAATGTTAGAATAATTGTAATTCATTCCCAGGAGTGATTCACAGTCTATGTGAGTACAAGGCCACGTATTAATTGTGTGGACCTCGTAATAGTTACTTTATTTGCTCTGCAATTCATCTCGAATCCTGCAGCGCAACAGCAGTAAGCAAACTCTCCTAAGGAAGGAAAAATGTGTTTTGGGGTTAGTTAGGACTTTCAGAATCTGATCAGAGACAAACAAGGTGGAAAGTATAACTGTAGCAGGGTGAAATCAAGTGGCATTTTCAGGCTGGGACTTCTGGTGGAGATGGATGACATCTCTGGGTCTGCTTCTGGGGGCCAACTGTAAAGGATATCTGTGCTGTAATATTGTATTGCCGCTTGAGATGCGCATGGCAAAAGGGCAGTACTTGAAGGCAGGAAGACAAAATGCAGAAGAGGAAATAAAATAGTTCACCTTACAAATATTGATCAGAAATTTTTCCCTGCAGAAACCTGATGGCTGTGCTTTGAGGCGTACCCAGGCACTGGGAATGGATGGCACCAGAGACAGCCTCGGGCTGGCCACACTCCCTGGAGACACCTGAGAAGTCAGCACCACTTTCCATTCTCCCAGATTTATTTCCTTATTCATCAAAAGTCTAATCTTCTTCCGCTTTCATAAGATTTCTTTTTCCTTAAAACGCTTTACGGGTACTGAGGGGGGGAGGAGAAGAAGGAGGGGAGGGAGAAAGAAAAACAGTTGCATCAAGGTGAGCTTGCAGTGGCAGCTGTCTTTTATTCCTTCTATTTTTCCTAGCACAGACCTTCTGAGGGTGCTTGTCAAGAACGAACTTCCTCCCCCCTGACTCTTCGTTTCTCTTTCAGAGTGACTTCTGATCTCAGAAATGTATTTTGTATGTTTGATGGATGAAGCGATCAATTTATTTTTTGACTGAGCGTTTTTGGTTAGGAATAAATTGTCGGCGGTTCTTTTTCCCTGTCCGGCTGTGTATTTGTTTTCTTTTCTCCTCCCCCAAGGTAAATCCTGAGCGTCGTAATGGGGTCTACATATACAGTATGTGGCGTTTAAGTAAAACGTTTTATCAAGCATCTTTAAATCTGCACTCAGCCTCATTTAACCTCTAAAATTACTCTTAACAGACGACCTTCATTAGCCAAATTGGAAGGAACGTGTTCTCTGTTTTAAACAGCGCCGATGAACAACCTTTCCTCCTCTGGAGCAGAAGGGGGATCTGAGGCGGGATGCAGCCACCTCCGTACCCCCGCACTGCTCGGGCACGGCGTGCCCTTTAGCATGCGGCCCCACGGGACGGCTTGCAGCGGCTGATCCGCTCGGAGGGGTGCGGGATCCGTGCCCCCAGCCGAGAGATGCCCTCGTTGCCTCGTGAGCGGGCAGAGTTTGCTGAGCGAGCGCTCGCCGTCCACGCTCCCGGGTTGCCTGTCCCAGAGGACGCCAATTAAAGGCACTAATTGGACAGCAATACATCAAAGTCCGCCGCTGAGATCGGCTTCTCTGAGCTCCGGGGGTCCTGTGGGCAGGCTTTTGTTGTAGAGAACAGCGATGCCCCGGATTCCGGTGTCGGTACACGGCCACGCTTGCATCCACCCGCCCCAAATCCCTATGACTTCCCCGGGGGTGGATGCCGCCCCCCGGCCCCGCTCCCTTTGGGGCAAGATGCGGGAAAACCTCACCCCCGGGCCGGCTCCGCATGCACCCTTCCTGGAAAGAGAGGCGCGGGGCCGGAGCGGTCCTTCTCACAGCCCGGGCACCGCCCGATGCTGCCTTCCCTGTGCATTGGCAGCGGGTGTCCATCTGAGCTCCCGACTTTGGGCAACAGCCTGGATCTTCATTCCGAACGGTTTTAGGGTTTCAGGCTCATCTGTATCTGTAAGTCTTCAAAAGGGCAGAAGGGAAAAATGACAGAGTACTCGATGCGGAGCTGACGGCAGGGATGGAGTTGGGCGGTTGTCCCCTTTCCATCCCCCCTGCAGCTCCTTTCCTCCCTCCGAGGATGCGCCGGGAGCGAGGAGGCGGCTCATCATTTACTGCCCACGGAGGCATTTGTTTTTCATTTTGCAAACGCTTCCCTTTAAGTAATTGTTCCTGTTAAGAGCGTGTACCTTTCACCGAGCTCCGCCGCACTATAAATAATCCCGATGAAGATGCAAGGATATGACTTTCACAAGATTGGACAATTGATTAAAACTGTGACCTGCAATTGCGAATAATCTTGGAAGGCTATTTAAACAGATGAAGGCCTAAATTGTCTTGCTTGTATCTGAATTAATTTCTCATTCATCATCATTATGGAGTGATTGGTTCTATTCAGGCTCTGCAGCCTGCTGGAACGAAACTGGATTTAAATGAGACTGTAACACAATTTAAATGCTCTCCGGCTTTAACGAGGCCAATCGAGCAGCTGCAATAAATACAAATATTTTTCTAAACAGCCTTGTTTTAAATAATTACTTAATACTTTCATGTGATGTTCTTAAGTGGCAATTTCTGTCTCTCAAATCCCAGGCACTCCTTCGCAAGAAGGGCAGCGGGGAAAAGCACTTTGCCTATTTGCTTTGTGTTTGTGTACGTTTATGCGATGCGCCGATGGTTGGTGATTCTTTAACGCGGGTTGTGTAAATATTGGTGTCAACCCGGGTTGGGCGGGGGCACAATCAATTTGACTGGAGAAAAAAAAATGAAAAATGAAGAAAAGGAAAAAAACGGGGGGGGAAAAAAAAACATGGGCGGAAAATTGCGGTGGTCTCTTTACTTTCGTGTTTGAAAGAAGGGAATGAGAGAATTAGAAAAAGAAAAAACTTGGGAGAGGCGGGGAGCTGCTCCATGCAGGATCTGCCCGTCCACGGGACAGCGCTCAGCGCCTCCGCGGACGCGGAGGGGACGCGAAAATGAACAGCGAGAGGGGAGCAGGGAACAAACGGGGAGTCAGGAATGAAGGGATGAAGCGAAAGGACGTGGGAGTCACGTCCCACGCAGGAACCTGATGCGCCCGAATGGGGCCATTTGCGGTAGGACGCTCCGACTCACCCCGGCGGTGCGGTACCCCGGGTGACAGCATTGTGAGCTGCGGGACCTGGCCTTGGGGTGACATATGGCGGAGGGTGTTCGCAGGGGCAGTAAAATTAAGTGGCCGTGCGAGCGGGAGAAGAATAGGAAACAAAAGGATCCTTCGGATACACGAGTCAAAAGCTAAGGGTGCCACACTCTTTGCTGCAGGTGCTGGCAAACGACCTAACAACCGAGCAGAAAATGGGAAAGATGGAGAGCCGATTTTCTAATGATTTGGGCGCTGGAGGAAAGAATAGTGCTGGGAAAGCAGATCCGGTCCCGTTTAATCATACAGCCTTAATAAAAACGTATGGTCTGAGACGGGGACGTAAGCGGTAGCCTCGGCGCTATCTCACTTAATGGCACAGAAGGTGACATAAAACACAACAGAGATGGGTTGAGCGGAGCCGAAGGGGGCTGAGTGATTTGATGGTAACGGAGCAATTTAATGCGCGAGTTACAGCACCGCTCCTCGGGATCGTTTAGGCTTAACCCATTCTCCAGAGCTCATCTTCTTCCTCTCGCGGTCCTTTTTTTATTGGTATTATTATTATTCAGTTGTTTAAAATGAGCATTATCCCAAACATATGCAGTGCAATCAGCTCGGTC
Organism: Lagopus leucura; assembly: GCF_019238085.1. NCBI lineage: Eukaryota > Metazoa > Chordata > Aves > Galliformes > Phasianidae > Lagopus > Lagopus leucura. The sequence goes on from NW_024962334.1 coordinate 18,897,746, forward strand.
ACACTTACAAGAACACGCTTTAATAAGGCAATCAATCAAACGCTAACAAGGCGGGGAAGGCCTTTCGGAGCCGAATTGGGCTGGCTGGGGAGCGGCCACGGGGCAACCGAAGGCAGCCCAGAGCCCGCCGGTGACACGAGGGTGGGCACCTCCCTCAGGGCCCGGTCCGGCCCAGCACCTCAGCGATCGGGGGTCTTAACCCCGGCCACCGGAGGAGCCCGAGGCGGCGGGGGAATCGGGGGGGGGGGCGAAGGGGGGGAGAGAGGGCCGAGGCAGAACCGCTGCCCTCCCTGTGGGTGCCCCGCGTGTGGCCGAGAGCGATGCCCCGCGTACGGCCGTGGGCACCCCCTCCGGCGGCGAAGGCGTTAATGGCCCCGGCCCCACGCAGCAAAAGGAAAATTTCATTATGAAGTAATGAGTAATTCCTCCCGGCGAGATGTATTGTTATATCTTCCACTTCAATTTAGGAGCACAGCGGCTCAATTACCTAGAAAATACAGTCAATTAAAGGCTGCTGATTGGACACGAGGACGGATCATCGATCTTGTACTTTCCAATATCGCTCCAGACACCTCATTTTCCCTCCCTTATTAACTGAAAATACTCTCGGCATTACTGCGACCCGGAGCCTATTTACCTGTCGCAGGCAATCTCTGCCCTGTGACCGAGCCGCAGAGAAATTCACTGCCACCCCCTGTGCCGCAGCCCCCTCCGGGCACGACGGCCGGGGGGTGCGGGAGCCGCGGGTGCGGAGTGACTGTGCTCGGTGCGTGCCTCTGCACGAGGTCTGTCCCCTTTACCCACAGAGTTGGTGCGGGATGGCTACGTCCCCCCTCACACGCAAATCACGCACCCCCATCTATATAAAATACGTGTATTTGACGTGTATATATATTTTAATATGTATATTTGTATGTATATATATACATACGGCCCCCCTAGCTCACTGCGCATTGCAACCCGCTGCATCCCAGAAGGGGTGACCGTGCCTTGCGACGGCAGCAGGTGCCTCTGCCCGGCCGGCAGGAGGACTGCGGCCACTCAGGATCCCCCCGGCTTTACTGTGTGGCACTCACAGTAAACCCACCCGACGCCTCCTGTCCCCGGCGTTGCCAGGGCTTCTGGGTCGCTCCTTAGCTCCTGTCCTACCGAACTTTTTTTTTTTTTTTTTTTTTTTTTTTTTTTCTCGAGCGTGCTAAAAGGCAAAGTCGTGGGGGAGGGAAGCCAAGATTTTCCCTAGCTCTGCCCTTGGACGCTGTTTACAGTTGTTATTTCCAGAGGGTGGGGGGAGGGGAGTCTATTTGCGAGTGTCCAAAAAGGGCCATCAGTTTCCATGTCCATGAGGACATCTCGCTCAGAGAGGGAGGAACAATCTGCCCTTAATGATTTAAAGATGATGACTTTGGATCTGTTTTATAACAAAAGGCTCTAATAAACAATTTTAGATTGGAAAAATATATCCTGGCACGCTCGTGTCTCTCCCCTGCTTTCCATCCACTGCAGCGAAGAGCTGCTCTGTGCTCCCTGCGCTGAGGACAGAGCGACAACGGACCGGAGGTCCTCAGCAGCTGAGCGCACAGCCGATAGCGGAGGTGTCAGACCGACTCGGTTCGGCCAGCTCTTGTCCTCCTGCTTGGCGAACCGCAACTGCACGGAGGTGAAATTTGTCTTAAGCAACGCTTTGTTGGTTGGTTTTTTGTTTTTTTTTTTTTTTTTTTTTTTTTTTTTTTTTTTTTAAACAAGCGCAATAAAAATGTGGATGATGTGTCGTTTAAATGTGCCTGTCAGCATTGCAGTTAGCGGTGGTGGTACTGTGATGGTACTGTGTTTTGTTCCGACACAGTAACAAATGATGACGGTCTTTGGGCTATTTAAAAATAGAGTCAAATAAACAAATTCTGTTTTGGAAGGAACTTCAGCCCAGCTCGATGTGCGTGTTTGCTTTCAGAACTGTAGGCTGACGGAAACCCGAGCAAAAGCGATGGTGCTACCTCCTTCCGAAATACCTGAAGGGGAAAGGGGAGGGTATGCGGAAGAAATCCTCCTCCAGAAGGAAGAGAGAGCAGTGTGAAGGGCACATACAGATGCAAAGAGCAGGGGTGGGGAAGGAGATAAAAAAAACAGCACTTGAAATGTAAAAAAAAAAAAAGGGGGGGGTGGGGGGGGAGGGAGGGGAGGATGGGAAAGAGCCGCATCCAGGAGAAGTCAGTGAGAGAACTGAAGGCAGTACAAAGGAAAGGAAATCGCCTTTGCTCCAATTTACAGACTGGTGATTGTCTGAAGGAGTGCTGCTCCCTGTCACCTAATCTCTTCCCTTGGCGGCTTGTTAGCGTTTGGCACGGAGGCTCTGCTCACGGAACATTGTACATTCGATATTCAAAAACCCTTCTTACATATACATCACTTGCTAATTTCGTCGGTGTGTGCACATTTCAGCGACTGATAATAGGACGTTGTTATTTAAAGGACAAATAGCTCTGACCCGTAGAGAAGCAGCAGCTCGTGTTTTCTTTTTTTTTCTTTTTTCCCTGCCAATTCCTGTCTACCTCTTAAAACTAAAAGTTGAAATGAAAGAGGAGACGCGGTGCTGCAATTCTGCTCGAAGCGAAGGAGGAGACAAGGGACAGTAAAGAATGCAATTAAATCACAATAGCAATGTACAGAATGTCAGTTTTTTTTCTTTATGGCAAAGCATTGTTTTTCTCTATAGAAATTACTGGATAATACTATTGAATTGCAATCCTGAAACCTTTTGGTTTTGCTGTTTGATCGTTGGTTTTATTTTCTGAACGCCCCGGTAGATCGCAGCTTTGCTTTCTTCATGCGCACCAGCCATTTCGTTATCGAGATAATGTTTCTTTCAAGTATTTCAGATTTCCCCTCTCAGTCCCATAGCTCTGTGCATAAGGTCGGTTGCTGTAACCCGCAGAAGTTCTAGCTCCGGTAGTAAGTCCGTCAATCCACAAGAAAGTCCCCGCTCATCTCTGTGTTGAATGAAATGTGTTTCATTCAGGTAGATCTTGTTTCTTCTCCGTGCTTAAAACCCTTCTCCGAGATAAATCACTGCTCGTCCCTGTTCTTTTTTTTTTTTTTTTTTCTTTTTTTTTCTTTTTTTTTTTTCCATAGGTGTCCACTTCTGGGGATAGAACACGATTAAATAAACATCAACCGTACGTACATTAACTCGAAGAGCACCCGGGAAAGGGGCGAATTATTGAACAACCCTGAGACGAAGCTTTATCTCGTTAAAGGTACTTCTTCCCGCTGGTCCATGGAAACCGAGGTGGCTTTGCTCAGCACCGAGGGGGTGAAAGTGAGGAAGGAGTCCGTCCTGGTGGTGGCCGAGCAGGTAAAGTCTGACCCGGCGGGTCTCTGTGCCAACCCGTTGGACGGGCTGCCGTGGCACGCCAGGCACGAGCAGGGGCTGCCACCGGCGCTGCCGAGTCCATGGCTCGGGGCAGGGTACAGAGAGGGGTGCCTGAAGGCGCAGAGCAGCTCCGGCCGCGGGTACGGGTGGGACAGGACGCGGAAGGTGTCCAGCGGCCGCAGCGGGGTGCTGAAGGGAGCGGCGGCCGAGGCCGAGGTGGCCCCGATGCCCATGTGAGAGTAGTAGGGCAGGGGCAGGTGGGATGGGAAGGGGTAGGGCAGGTTGCCGGTGGCGGCCGCGTGGCTCATCATGTAGGTGTAGAACGCCGGGTCCGCCGGGTGCGGCCAGGTCATGGCCAGGCGCTGCCGCTTGTCCTTCATCCGCCGGTTCTGGAACCACACCTGCGGAGAGAGGGGAGGCCACAGCCGTCACCCGCCGCTGCCGCGCATCTCCCGGCTCCGTGCGTGGCTGAGCCCCGGGACCGCTCCCTGTGGCCGAGCCGACACCGGCAACGGCCCCCACTCCTTGAAGGGATCGCTTAAAGCTCTGTGAATCCTGAGAGAGACCCAATGGGGTTGCCACGTTTGGGTGCTTATCTCCCTTTCTTCCACAGGGGCTCGTTCCAGGGTACCCTCTGGGCAAACCCGACCGCTCTGCCTCTTGCAGACAGAATTACCTGGGATTCCTTTTTTTTTTTTCCTAATTTTATTATTATGTGGTGCGAATGTTACAGCAAATAGCGAAGCAGAGCGGGGAAAAAAGAAATTCGGAGCTTCTACTGCCCTCCTATTCCCTCCCTCGACAGCCGAGAGAGTTTTGGATTGGGCTGAGGAGAAGATTAGCTATAATCCAGTGGGGAGAGACCGGATTAGCGGTGCTGGCTGGGATGGCCCCGGAGCCGCGTCGTCCCCCTCCCCCCGCAATGCCGCATGCTGCGGGGTGCGGGTAGGGCCGGGAGAGGGGCGGGGGGCGGGGGTGTGAGAGAGGGCTGCGCTGGCGAAGTGCTTTCCCGAGTTTTGCAAGGAAGTTTGGCTATATAGATTTATATCGTGCTAATTGGAAACATGTCCGAGCCGTGTGTACCTTGATGGTGGTTTCTGGCAGATTTAGAGCAGCCGCCAGCTCACATCTCCGGGGCCTGGACACGTAGTTCTCCCGGTAAAACTCCTTCTCCAACCGGGCGATCTGCTCGCGGGTGAAGGCGGTGCGGTACCGGCGCATCTGGTCGCTGGCGCTGCAACTCAGCGGGCCCTGGGAGCCGCCGCCGCCGCCGCCCTTGGGGTGATCCCCGCCGCCGCCGGGGCTGCCGGCCCGAGTCTCGGAGCACTGGCCTAAGAGTGGAGCCAGCGGAAGGGACACATGCTGGGAGATGGGTGGGCACGGGGGAATGCTCCCCGCCCGTCACCCCATAGAGCTGCCCTCTCCCCCACACGCCTTCCCGTTTGTGTCTTTTTTATGCCTGCTCCCCTAGAGTAGGGATGGCTGGGAGATATCCATGAGAAGCGGGGCTGGAGAAAGGGGTGATGACCCAAAAAACGCATACAGCACCCCGGCAGTGACCGCCGGGCCGCCTGCTCAATCTCCGCAATCCCCCTGCTATGAAGCCGGAGGCTGCCGCAGCATCCCCGGCCCCGAGGGCTGGGAAGGGCAGGTGTGCCCAAGGCCTTCCCGCAGCCCAGTGAGGGCCCGGGAGCGGAGCAGTCGGCGGGCAGGAGCCCAGCCCCCACGCCGGGGAGGGGGTCAGGCCCTGGGGACCCTCTGCTCAGCCTCCAGAGCTCGAGGTGGGATGTTTTCCGAGAGCCCCTAAAGGACGGAATGGAGGCAGACATCGCCGTCCGCACTTCCCAGCTTCTTCTTCGAGTGATGGAGGAGCGGGGAGAGGAGATAAGCGGATCGTTGTTAGGACTGGGGGTGCTCCGCCGGGATGAGAAGGTGGGAATAGGGAGAAGGGGCTGGGGGAGAAGGGGCCTGGCCGCTGCGTTTTCTTTCAAATGCAACTCTCTCTCATTGTGCCGAGACCAAAGGCAATTAATTCATTGGGACCATTTCCGAGCTGGCGCCATCGAGACACAGAAGTGACAAGGTAATTTGGACCTCTCCTTTTTTTTTTTTTTTTTTTTTTTAACTCAACGTGCAAACAAGGACCTCTCCGCCGCACTCGGGGCAGGCAGGAGTCGGCGAGCGATTTTACGGTCTTTACGGGCGCTTCTGCACTCGCCCGGGCACATTTCACCCTGCAAAACCACAAACAGCTCTCGGCCAGAAAACCCGTTTGATGTTGCTCCCCCGTGCCCACCCCCTTCGCGCTCAGAACTGCGCCGCTGGGGAAGATCCGAAGGGGTTTCCTAGAGAAGGCACCGTCCGCGTAGTAGGGAAGGACGAAAATAAAATAAAAGGATCGGTGCGGGGGGCTCTTGACCCAGGGGCCCTGCGGGACCGGCTGCGGATTTGATGCTCAGGGAAACCTGGCTGCCCTCCAGGGGCGCGGCGGCTGCCCGCTGTCGTGCCCTCCGCCTCCCCAGCGAGCCGCTCGATGCCAGGAAGCCGGGGGCCGAGGGATGGACTGGAGAAGGGAATCCCCCCGCCACCCCCGCCCCGGCTTTGAGGGGAAGCCCCCCTCCGGCAGCCCCCCGCCCCCCGGTGCTGCCCCCCGGCCCGGGAGCGGAAGGAGGCTGCAGGCATGGGAAGGAGTTGGGTACCTTTGCTGTGCTGGTACTCGGCGCTCCCCGTGGCGCAGTCCGGGGTGCAGCTCACCTCGATTTCCTCATAGAAATCCGACTCGGTGTCCGAGCTGCTCTGCTGCCCTTTGCTAGAGGGGGGCTCCGTGCCGGGGGGTTGCTGTCCGGCCCCGAGCAGCGCTGCCGCCGCCGAGCGGCTCTCCGGCACCGTCCCTGTCCCCGGCAGCACCTCCACCTCCTTTTCGTCTTCTCCGCCGCCACCTCCTCCTCCTCCTCCTCTCTCCCGGGACGACAAGGGGCCAGGTCTGGGGCTGAGGCAGTTCCGAGGGATCATCTTCTCCTGCGGCTCCGGAGCGGGGCTCCTCACCGTTTCGGCCAAATTAGGCATCCTCTTGCCAACCAGAGCGCCAAGTTGCGTCCCTTCCAGAAACATCACCATCTCCTTCCTGCTTTCCATCGTGGCTTCTCTTAAGGGAGGGGGGAAACAAATCCAGATCTCGTCCCCCCCCTCCCCGCCGCTCCCGCCCCAGCCCCGTGCGCAGCCCGCGACCCGCTGCAGGCGGTGCGGAGGAGCAGCGGGGAGACGGGGTGACCTTGTGATGCGAGCGCTGCTCTGTGCCGTGCTGCTCTGGGAGGGATCACCATTGCCCTCTTCTTTCTAAGCTGTCATCCACAATGGTGCAGTCGTCATTACAGTACCACTGGTGACGCCACACATTGATTGCCAGCGGATAAATAGAAACGTCTGCCATGGGGAAGATGAAAGGAAGAGTCGGAGCTAATGGGCTCAACGCGTGATGCACCTGGTGTAGGAGCCGCGATGGAGAGGGAAGTGTGAAAGGGAGATGCATATGGAGCGGAGCTGCAAAGAGGTTGTAACATGCGGGCAGAGTTCCGCGGGGGGAAGCCCCGCTTGGCCATTAACAGAGCCTTTTGATTGCTTTAAGCCACCGCCTTGATGTAAAACCGAGGCGAAGAGCCCTAGTCGCATCCTGGGAGTGAGAAGATGCGTACCGAAGCCTCTTCCTTCGATGCATTATTTATTGCTGGCAATCGGCTTCCGCAGAGCTGCATGGATGAGGCGTTAGGAATCCTTTGCAAACTCGAGGATAAGGAAATGCGCTACTGACATTCGAATGTAGAAACAGGCTTGGCTTCTCGTTCTGATTAAGTATCGGTGCCCGTTCGTAGAATTTTGATTGAGATTAAACGATAGTTGAAAATTCGGAAATGCGGTTACAAATTTATTGCGTTTTACAGCGGAAAAGATAGAACCGACTTCACTTGTCGTAACTGTAGGTAGTCTGTCTACCTGGTCTTTACCATTTAGTCTCATTTCTTCCTTCATTTTCCATATTTTCGATTCGCTTTTAGGAGGGTTTTCGTCCTCCTCCCCTTTCTACTTTTTATTTAATAGTTTTGCATACATTGTTATCTACTTTCGGGAGGAACAACTGCGAGAAGAAGCTCTGCCAGAGCAATACAGAGAGAAATTCGCATTACCAAGGCCAGAACTCGTTCTCATCAGCAGATGCTACAAACCAGAGATGACGGGGGCAGCCACAAGGACAGCACTTGTCTGAAAATCAGAGACCTCGCACCCCAAATATGTGCTCTCCTTGGTGTATTTCGATATTTCTAATGAGTGCAGCAAGGATCTCATCTCGAGTTCATATTGACTCGCACGTGTAGTGTCAGGTCATTCTCACCATCTGCCGTAACGAGATTGTTCTCAATTTTTTTTTTCTTGGAGCGTTATTGGCTAGTCGGGTTACAGAAAACATTCAGCCAATTACGTTTCCTACCCGGTAAGGAATTTACTGGCATATTTGAAGTGACGTCGCTTTGGTAGGGAACGGGCAGAGCAATGGGAAACACGCTGGGATTTTCTGTAGAGCCCTGCGAGCAGGAAGCAAGAAGGCAGGCAGACAGAGAGACAGACAGACAGACAAGCAAACAGACTCCCCATCCTCTCGGTCCATGGGTGAAGACGTGCTGCAGCAATAGAATGCCGATTTCAGGGGGATAAAGCAGGAATTTTTACAGGGTACCACCACCAATCTCTCGCTCTGCCTGTGAGACACGCGTACTCGTTTATGGGCACACACACCACGCACCACCCCGCTCAGACCGCACTGATTTCATCACACGTGTGTTGCCTTATGTATCGAAAACTCCTCGCTTTCTTTCCCTTGCCAGCCTCAGACCCGATGTGTGCCCTCCGCGCTCCGGACGAGGACCCGCCGCCGCAGTCCGGCTCCCGGGAGCGGACAGGGACGGGGAGCCCCAGAAGCGGGCTGCAGAATCGGGCCCAGCTGCTGGAGAAGGGATGAACGGACTGACGTTAGCAGTCCGTCTCCACCGCCTCCTGCTCCCAGAGGCCGGGGCTGGGACGGGGAGCGGTGCACGGGGATGAGGGCAGTGCGGAGCGGAGCAGCCGTGTCGAGATGCGGCAGTTCGGGCAGCGCCGTGCCCGTGGGGCTCTGGTGGCCGCTTCGTTACGGGCTAGTTTCGTGTCACCATCGCCTCTGAGGGCTGCGTGAAGGGTTCGCCTCCCCCGAGGCCCCGCTCAGAGCCGGTCTCACGGGGAAGCTCGCCTTCGGACTCCTTCCTGGCTCAGGCAGGTAGTTGAGGAGGTCTGTTGTGTCTGCGCAGTTCCCCATTACTACCAGTTTTGGGGCAGCGAGGGGAGGGACGTTCATATCTCTTTCTGATTAAAGCAGTAACAAGGAGCCGAATGCAGAACGCAGGGGAGCTTCCCCAGACGGGCCGATGTACATGATGACTGCCGGGAAGTTTGCAGGAAATCTTCCTGTCTGCATCAGGATGGAGCCCTCGCGATGGTTCCCACGGGTTACCCCGGCCGATCCCCACCGATCTGATTATTTTCGTTTCTAATCCATTGCTGCTTCATTCCTCGCCCTGCTCTCAGCCCGATCCCACCGGACACCACCCCCGGAGTTTGTCGCTCCCGTACTGCTGGCCGTTGTGAGGGGCGGTGTGAGTCAGCGGCAGCACGGGCTGCAAAGCACACTTATACACGGACAGGCAGTCAGACACCCTACACGCAGAGCTATTTGCCAAGAGTAAACACAGAGCTCAAGGCCCGAATGGAGTCTCAGTGAAGGGGAAAATAAAGAAAAAAGAAAAAGAAAGAAAAAAAGAAAAAAAGAAAAAAAGGCTCTGCTGGGCTCAAAGTGCATTAGCACGGCGCTTCGTGCATTGCTTTTATTTTCACAGCCCCGAGGAGGATGCACGGCCACGACAGCCCCTTCCCACACAGCCCGTCCCGTCCCGTCCCGCTCCCCTCTCCCTGTGAATGATGCTGCGCCGGGAACGGCTCCGGCTTTGCCTCTGCCTTGTGTTTCCCACAGATCTGTCAAGTCCGATTTGGAAGGAGACTCCCTCATTTGGGATTAATTTCCAGGCAGATTGGAAAGTATATCTCTACGGGGTTTTCTTTTTTTTTTTTTTTTCTTTTTTCTTTCTTTCTTTTTTTTTCTACAGATATTTTTATGAAGTCTCCCTCGCTCTGTTGGTCACAATCTGGACGTCAGAACTACCCTCAAAACTTTCCAAACTGATTTATTCCTTCGACCTTTCAGCTCTCCTTGCTGAATTATGGCCGAGGCAAGAGCGGGGAGACAGCATTCAGAAGGCACAAATCGCGGCAGAAAGGATTCCCGATGTATGAGCAGGAAACGAACACAATCTCATCCCAAACCAAAGAAATATAGAGGGGCATTCAAACATTTCCAGAGTAACATAGCCATAAATCAGAGGTGTCCCTCAGAAGTGCGGAGCCCAGAGAAGGAAAAATCCATCACACACTTTTTAGCCACGGGAAATTCCTTTTCTCCCGTCGGTCATTGGATATGGGGACTCGAGGCCGGTGCTGTCCTGAGGTGGCTGTGATCCCACGGTGCAACCACAGCCCGTCTGAAACACAACCCCTGTCGTCTCCCTAAGATAGAGAAAGCACTGGTAAATCGCAAAGCAATTTAGTGCCAAAGAAAGCACTGATACAAAAGCACAAGCAGGCGACGAAATCAGACAGCTTATTTTTCCATTTTTAATGGATAGTGTTAACAATAATGACGTAATTATCACTGTTTTATTAAGGCTATTTCTTACAACACAGTTAGAGGTGGAAGCTTTGGAAAGAAGAGAATGATAGGTGCATGATGCTGGGCATAAATACAAGCTGATAGATTGACAGCAAATAACACATAAGTGCACTGAGGAGAGAGGACAGAGCTGCGAGTAGGATGTGCCCAGGAGAGCGTGTAATGTCATTTACAGGATCCGATCCAGCACAGATATCTGCCTCTGCGTAGCTCCGAATATGGGATCCAGGCATCTGCACGGAAGGCATCTGCTTTTCTTTTCATTATTATTGTTTTCCTTGCTAGCTGCCAGAAGCAGCATTTCTCTGCCACCACCATAGGCTTCAGAGATTATAACTCGTTCCATCAAAACCTGAAGAAGAAAGGCCCGATTCTGCTCCAAGAACAACCAGGACAATTTGCTCGTGGAAACCAGATCTGCTGCTTCACTGTTGTCAGTGAGTACATTGTAAAGGAATTTGGGCTTTTGATTTCAGTTGCTATCACTTCCAGACTCGTCAAGAGCCATAAAACTGCTGCATCTTTTTAGTGTTACTGTGAACTGTAAAAACATAATCTGCGTGGCAAACTTACTGATTTGAAAACAGAAGAATATTTATGGTGTGAATTTCATTTGGCAGAAGGCACAGGTAAATGAAAATGAACAGCATTTTGGTGGATCCCGTGTTGAAGATTTTTGATTTTTTGTTTTGTTTTGTTTTAGATTGAACTGAAGGGGAACTCAGCCCCCAGCTCTCCATGCTGTACATCCCCATGGCCCCCGTCATGGGTGTCTGTGCCCCAGGAGGAATGGGGCATTCATGAGGGGTGTTCGTCACACACAGTATCATTGGTGTCTGCCTCATCACACAGCATGCAGTTACAGCTGGCAGCTGTCTGTTCCCTCTTGCAGAACCTCCCTTCCCAGACATGGGAAGTTTTAGGCCTGATTCTGCTCCATATGGGCCAAATTGACACTGGGCTGAAGCAAAGCTACTTTTCCACAGTCTTATCAAGCCAGGGTGGAGAGAGTTGGAGCTGAAGCTCAAAGCGCTGAGGATAGACCCTGAGAGGGAGAAGTGGAATCCCCATCTCCTCTGGCAAGAGAGAATGGGTGCAGAGAAGCTGTGGATGCCCCATCTCTGAAGGCACTCAAGGCCAGTTTGGGTGGGGCCCTGGGCAGCCTTAGCTGGTGGCAGCCCTACCCATTGCAGGAGGGTTGAAACTGGATGGGCCTTAAGGTCATTTCCAAACCAAGATATTCTATGCTTTTGTGATTCCATCCCAGCTTGTATACTTGGATCCTGGGGACCATTTTCTTCCCCAAGAAAGGATCGAGAAATCTCTATGGAAGGTTTCTCTGAAGAGCTGAGGGACCTCTCACAATCAGGGGATTGGTTACTCAAGTGTTTTCTGAAGTGGATGTATTGCTCCAGAGACACAGCTGTACATCACTTGGAAAGAAGGGAAATTTTCCTTTTGATTCATGTAGGAGAAGAAATGACCTCATGGAAACAAACTACAGATACATGTAAAGACACTCCATTTGGGGGAGGAGGAATGGAAAGGTATGTACCAAAAAATACTAGAAAAGAAGCTAAAAAATTAAGGGCAGAGGAGGGGGGGGGTGGGGGGTGGGGGAGAGAGAGAGAAAGAAAAAAGAAAATCCAGCTACCTAGCACAGCCATCCCAATGGCAATATCCTCACTCCATGCTGATGATCCTGAGAAAAGTTAATGGACTGAGACAGAAGCTTTTGTCCATCTCTGCCTCATTCAAGTTCTACCCAGGGGAAAATAAATAAACAGACAAAAAACAAACCTTGAATATGGACCTTGGGGGCACTTTGACTGAAAATTTTACCCAATATCTACTATCATGAATCAAAAGTCAAAACCCTTAACATCCAGCCATGAATTCAAGAAACTTTGACTACTGGCATTCAAACTGAAATAACACCAAATTATCATGATACACCTTGACAGCAGCTGTAGCTGCCTGGTTTATTTTTGCACCAGTATATCCATGCAGAGCTCTCAGGGGTAGCACATCCATAGGCTAGGTTTATCTGACAAGAGCAGAACGTCCATCCCAGAGCTCTAGCCAAGTACTTCAAGTTGTTTCACTCAGCTCTGCCCCGGGGCTTGCATGCTGAGTGCATCCTCAGTGCCCACTGCCTCTTCTTTCCCTGCCTGGCCAACCCATGGTCCACTGGCCAGGGACAGGGGTGCTTCCTGTGGCAGGTGAGTGTGGAGCAGTGCCCTGAGCACTGATGGCAGCACTGGTGAATTGTGCTGATGGGGATCAAGCTTGCACACCCATGCTTGTCTCTGTTCTCTCAGAGCTCAGCTTTGGGTGCACTCTGAGCATCATGCTTCGGAAGACTATTGAGCCTATGAGATAAAAATAAGGCAAAAGTAGAGGTGTAGGAAACTTTCACAGTAAGTAACACACTTTCGTCAGCAGGCACTGAGTTCAGCTAGGAACAAACAGGGAATCCTGAAAGCCGAGCTGAGAGACAGACTATCATATGTATTGGCATCGTGTGGGAGAGAGAAATCAAGGCACGTTCGTGCAACTGCCCTGCCTGAAAGTGGGCGTGAGAAAGGCTAATGTTAGAAGCAAAGCTCAAGTGCCTGTGTGCTTGCTGTTTCTGAAAGAGGAAATGAGCACATACTGGGAAGCCCTGGCAGGGAAAGGCAGGGGTTGTTTCTCAGGAAGGGCAGTACTGCCCGAGGCACGGCTAATAGCGTGAAGGCTGCAGACGTGGTTAACGATGCTCTCTCCAGGGCTGCCCTGCACTGCTGTTCCGTGCTGGCCGGCTCTGGTTCTCTGCCGGCTCGGAGCGCACGCCTTCAGAGACTCATCTGCCGGGAACAAATCCCAAAGTCTCTGGCATCCATGAAGGATTCGAGGAGGGAACTCGCCCAGCCCTGGCTCTGCGGGGCTCCGGCCGAAGCCGAGATCCCTGTTTCCCGGCCAGCTCAGTCCTGCGCATGTCTCCCACTCCCCTCCATGTGCCGCATCCCTCCTCCCGCAGCGCCAATCGCCGCATCCCACCTCCTCCTCCCACCCGGCCGGCGGTCCGCGGCTGTGATCACCGCGGCCCTACACAAACTGCTGTCTTCTTGCGCCCCCCACTGCTGATGGGCCGCAGAGATGAAAGGAGCCAAGCCAGGTACTCGCCCATTCTTTTTTTTTTTTTTTTTCCCCCGCGACAGAGAAGCCCTTTTCCCAGAAGCGGGCGGGCGGCGGCACACCGGGCAGGGCAGGAGACAGCGAGTCCGCGGCATCCCCGAGACTGGGGGGCACCGGCACATCCCGATGCCTCCCTTTGAGTGTCACAATTCAGGACAAATTTTCTGGTTCTTTCCGAGCTGACATTAGCATCATTTTTCCAGGCCAAGAGCATTTTGCTCAGACGTAAAAGTTCTGGCAACGCAGCTAGGGAGAGAAATCACTGTTACAGTGTTACATGTGAACTGGAACAAGTCCTTCCAGCACAGCACCTGAGAATGTCATGGCACATGGCCTCCGTTTGGCTGCAGTTGTCCATCTGTCCCTACTGCACTTCCCACTGCCATTAGCTACCCCAAAAATGGAAAGGTGGCTGAGGACTGGATGTGCAGAGTGTGAGTACAGAGGAACAAACACTCCCTTGTGCTTTAGCTGGCTTCACCATCTTCTCCTGTGACATAACATAACACTCTTCACTTAAATCCATGGTATATGCTTTATTCCACATCTTCTCTGACATGCATATCCATGTATCTGTATATAAACACACACGTGCACATTATTTATGACATTTACACATGTAGATATATTCTTCCTGCCCTCGTTCTCTCATTAAAATCCAGTTTCAAAAAATCTGCTCAAATCTGGAAGGACCACATCAACGTGCCAGCACATACCTCCTGCCACGAGTATGCAGCAACCCGAAGGAATCCTTCATTTCCAATCCACAACACCCGTTTTGAATGCTTTTAGTCATGCTGCCAATAAAAATAAAAAATAAAAAGTGAAAGTCTGTGGAACACATCCCATGTGCTGCTCTTTTCTTGTTAAGTGCTCAGGTACGCCTCGATTGCCGATTTTCTACTTAAACCTGACTCCTGCTGGGTAGAAAACGCGAATGACCCGATCTTTATCTCCTCCCCCTCGTCCCCCCCCCCCCCGGCACCAACACGGCAAGACGCTCCCGTATGGAAAGCTTTGAAACTTTTTCTATTCACGGCTTTCCCCCTCCAGCTCTTCTCTCTCCTTTCCCCTCGAGGATTATCACGGGGTTCAGTCCCCGCACCGCAGGGACGCGCCGCCCGCAGCTCTCTGTCCGGCCCGGCCCGCAGCCGGAGCTCGGTCCCCTCGGCAGAGCCGGACACCAGAAAACACGAGAGGAGGCACACGCGCTTTAAACACATTTTGACTCTGTTTTGCCTAGCAGCAGGTTGCCGGGCCCTTGAGACGCATGAAGTGCTCTTTACAGGGAGCCACGCTTTGCTAAGGCATCCCCGACCCCCTCCCTGCTCCCATTTCCCTTGCGGCAAATAAGCACTCCGTAGAGAAGGGAAAATCCTGAGCAAGTTAGTTCTACTTCCTAAATATGCTTAATTGCAGTTGCTAGAGTGCTTGGGGAAAAACCCTACCTATCGTTTTCTATGTTCCTTTTGAAAATACATCTACATAAATTTAAAATAAATAAAGAAATAAATAAAACAAAACCCTCCCAACTCAGATACATAGAGTGTGAAAGGGGAAATGCTCCTTGACACCCAGGCTGAGTGCAAGAGATGCACTAGAAATAGGATAAAGCCAAGAGCGCGTGCTGCCAAACTCCTTCCTAGTGGGGGAAGGCTGAAGGCTGCAGAGGGAAGCTGCACAGTGGGAGCTGGTTGCCCACCCTGTCATGGGTGGATGTGGATTTTCTGTGGAGGAGACAAATCCACCAACCCAATCCAATGGAGCAGTGTGGGCTGAGCTTGCTGCTCACCACACCCTGCAGAGCATCTTCTGCTGAGATGGTGGGAGGGAGAACACCGAACGTTGTGGTAGACAGAACACTTTTAATTGCATGGAGCTTATTATTTTACCCTACAGAAGGGACAGTGAGATGGTTCAGATCCATTGAGGTCATCTGGAGGCTGGCTTCAATGACAGCAGCTTGGAATGTAGCAGTGGGAATGACCTCTATCCCCTACAAGCCTTTCCCCTAATGCCAAAGTCACCAAACCAACTCTGCATTGCTTTATACTGCCCCAGAAGGAGCTGATTTCCAATCCAGTGCTAAGGCCTGGAAAACTTTCTGCCCTTGAGTTGGCAACTCCCAGCAGAACACAGAGTGGACATACCGAAACCATGTGTCCTAAGTGGCTGCCACACACAGCACGCAGCTGAACAGTCATCCTTCCATTTCTTTTCTTTTTTTTTCTTTTTAATGACAACATTGCCGTGTGTGCTTGTATAAATCCTCGGTGATTTCACAGCTCCCCACGGTAATATCACCAGGCTGACTCTTATGATTTCCTCCACGCCTGCACAGTTTTGGATTTATAGGTCTCTTACATACTCATTCACAGAAATAAAAAGGGTGGGAGTGGAGACGACTACATTTCTGGCTGCTTTCTGAAGTTTCCATGCCAGATCCATGCAAGATCTAGTGCTTCGGAAATGTGGGTTTGTAAACCAATCCCTTAACTTGCACCCACATTAGGGGGTTAGGCACACACTCCCATGCACACGTACCCACAAAGTCATGCCTAAAGAAGGGTTAAAATATCCTTCGAGTATGTACTGTAAAAGAAAGAAAAGAAAAGAAAGAAAAAAAAAAAAAGACACCCAAACTCCCCCCAAAAACCAGTCTTGAAGGAATCTTTGTATAGCAGATGCATTAATCCCATATAATAACCACTCTGGTGCCTGCTGGGTCGGAATTCCCCCAGCACTGAGAAATACGAACTTTGTGTGGATTAGGATGAAATCAAATGGATACCTCAGCATGAAAATTGGACAGTGGAAGAGCAGCTGCTGGGAGAGCTGAAGGGTCTGTGTTTGCAGAAGATTAAGGCCCAAGCCAGTCATCACCAGCTCAAGAGAAGCAAATGCAAGTGGCAATGATGACAGGAATCAGGAAAGTAGTGCTCTAAACCTGATAGCTCTTTGCGTAAGAGGAATTCTAAGCTCATCTCTCCATACAGGGGATGTTATTCCACGCTCCTTACTTCTATGCTGTGCGTTTGCCAAGTGTTTTCCTGATGATAGCACAACCTTTAGAGAGAGCCCATCTCTACCTCCCCTGCAAGAAATGGCTCTGCAGGAGAGCTCCACAGAGTAAGTGCCAAGGAAGGCAACACGTGGGTCTTGGTCAGAGCTCTGGCAGATTACAGGAGATCTGTATGTGCCCCACTGAAAGCAGTCTAGAATAGAAGCCAGCACTTCACTCCTAGGACAGGAGCTAATGTATGAGTTAAGGATATTCTCAGTGAAAACAGGGTGTTGGATTTGATATCTTTTAACAGGAATAACATATCCAACATTTTGCTAGAAGCCCAAGTTCTCTTCATGGACCACTGGCCTCTCCGAAGGGGCTGGAAGCAACTATGCTAGAAAGAAGGCAGCCCTTCAGCCAGGTGTCTGCAGGCTTCCCACTCCAGCTCAAGAGAAAGGCACCATCTCCATATGAATGGTAGACGTGCTGCCCATAGACTATACTTTCCATGGCATCAAGCCTTTACACTCGTACATGAGATCCTTCCTAAGGAGCGGCAGTCTCCCACCAAGACCCGTGAACTAGAGTTTCCTGTGTATAAGTACTTGCACTCAGATGCACCTTGGATTCACTAGCTAATCAAATACGTTTTTATTCTCTCTCTGCCTCCTGCTTGGAGGATTTTGCACACTCTTTGTATGACAGAAGTTAATAAGAACAGTTCAGAGGATGTGTGTATCACACACAGAGTTAAAAGTGATGGATATTTCTTTTGAGCCAACCAACACTTTTCAGCGGGTGCTAGCTTTCGGATGCCTACCCATTTACTACATAACAAAGAGGTGGATCTGACCTATGTACCAGGCAAGTTCAATGAGTAATTTGTACTTTGTAATCTGTAGAGTGACACAGCTCCAGATAGAGAGCTGTTATTAAAGAAGTCTGTGACTGGAGGCTAAAGACTTGTTCACACATGGAAATGGCTGTGAACATCCATGCAGAACTTGCTACTCCACCTCAGATCCACACCCCTTCTCAGCCTGGATGAGTTTCCTTGTTAGACAAACCCAAGTTTGCAATGGAGATAAGGAAGAACACAGGATCTCATTCAGAACAAGAATGTTCATGTATGGAGGTACGGGGAGACCCATTGTATTTTAGACTCAGATCCTATCTTAATAGTAGATGCTAATTAGCATGGTGTAATCCTTTCACTAACTTCCTAGTTCATCAGGAGTGTCCTGTGATGGTTTGCACCAGGTTCATCTCATCTAAGTGTAACCAAATTAAACTCAGATGAAGCAAAGGGCTCCTGTAAGTCTCCATGTGGATTTTTGGTTGGAACCACAATGCAGGGCACTTAAATTCTGAACTTAAATTCTGTTGGGTATGAGGTGTTCAAACTAATTTATTTGGAAACAGAGGAGGCCTCATTTGAGCAGAGTAGACCCACTCACCCCCACTGTGCCTGTCAGACCACTGGAGAAATGATGATGCACTCAGATGCAAGTTAGCACCTCGCAGCTATGACAGCACAGCTGATGGACACAGCATCTCATAGTCCACCACAGTGAGATGGAAAATAGGTTTGTAGAAACCACTGCTGGAACACATTAATTAGAATCGCTGACTCCTGAGCCCTGACAGCTTTGCTGACAGGGCAGAAGAGATCTCTACCTTCAGCTGCCTCATCCCCAGCTATTGTTATTAATTAACCTAACATGATTTCAGTTTAAATTAACACACCAGACACCATGGCTGAGGAGCAGACATCCCCCTTTTACAGCTGGAGCAAAAAATAGCAGTAATCTCTTCAGCTACATCAGCTAAATCGAAGATGAATCATCAATCATGGCCCTCAGCTAAATGCTGTGCTACCCAGATACCCTGCTTATGCATTTACTCCTGCTTAAACATCTCATTTCTGTATGAGCAGCTTTTTGGTCAGCAAGAGGGCAACCAGTCAGCATGTTAAGATAGTAATGACTCAGGAATGGGGATGTCACCTATGGAAATGTCACCTGCGGAACAGTTAAACCAAACATTACTTCTGTAGCCTATGTAAATGGGTGCACAGAGAAAACTCACTGAAGTGACAGGGTTTCTTTTGCTGCAGACCAGCTCTGAATCCTCAACAATAAATTGTCCTTGATGTTATCCGTGCTCACAGGGGCTTGTTCTGATTCACAATGCTGCACTCCCATCTGGACCGTTCTGCTGAGCTCAAACTGCTCAGACTGTGGCCATGTCTACATGGCACTCACACGCTGTGTACTGCTGTATGGGATATCTCCAAAACAGCATCTCCAAACCGTGCTAAATCACATTCCAGCCCTGCCTGATTCCACGACACAGGTTTGGGACTGAACCTCATGACATAGTTTAACCAGTTGGAAAGGCTTTTTTTTTTTTTTTTTTTTAATCTCAGAAAAAAATCTGTTTAGAAGGCACTGGAGTGTGGATGATGAATTTAGGAGGAGAGTGGGAGCCAGGAAATCTGGAGCTCCTTTCCTGCCTGACTGCTGGCTCTGTGGCCTTGGGCAAGCCCTAATCTTTCCGACTCCACTTCCCGGCCTGTAAAATATCAGTTGCTTCGTGGTGATGGCTGCAGTAGTGACCGGTTGGCAGTTTTTCTATGGTAAAGAAAACTTTGAACATTATTGCCAGTAGTATTTTAAAGAGGAACAACATCCTCATTGTTCATATTGATATTTAAGGACAATAAGCTCAGAAAAACCCACCCGCTCACCCTATTCATTAGGATCACTTTACAGCACTCCTCCACAAGTCTGTGTCTGGAAAAGGGACAAATCCAGTTTGTAATCCGATTCATCTGCTTAGGGGCATCCCAGGCATTATACAGCTGCTGTGCAACATCTGAAATGGAAACAGCCCAATTTTCATCAGAGCAGATTTCGACTGGAAGAAAATTTTTTTAAATGGCAATCTTCACGCTTTTCTCTCAGGCTTCTATCCTGTACCACTTTCTCTTTTTACCCATTTTGATCACGCAAAAACATCTCCCTTTTCCCTCTCAGCAAGTTAAAATGAAACTCCTGAAACTTTGCAGATTTAACATCTCTGTTTAAGATTTTTTTTTAATGAAAAATGGCTGCTTGCTGTCAACTCTTTTTCAAGCCACCTATGTTCTCAACCCACTCCCAGGGCAGACTCTGGCCAAGTAAGCTGCTGCTATCTTGTGTTTCCTAGCTGTCCCCAGTGCTTGTCCACCATCTCTTTACCCAGAGATAGAAAACCCAGTGTGGTAGGGGACATCTCTGTGTTTTCCACTGTCTCCAAATCCAAGTCCCACTTAATGGTGCTAAGCAGCAGTGGCAGTAATTACAGCAGTGAAGAGGTACAACGAAGGATTTGTTATCCCTAGTAATTCCTCACTGCTGGAGCAGTCCCAGGGGCCATTCTCAGCCTATCTGACCCATAAAGACAGGCGCAGCCAAAAGTTCCTGGCCACCCTTGCTCCAGGACTTTGTATGGAGGGGTGGGAAGCTGAACCAAAGGACCCAACTGTAGTTCGGGCTCTTCAGAGGTGGCAAATATATTCCATCTGTCACACCACTGCTTGGCTCTGTGAGCACTAAGTAAATTTGAAATATAGCCCAAACCCTCTATAAAAGGGGGTAATAATGTAAACCTCCAAGATCTATAACCAATGCTTTGCACTCTCTAATGTTCTGTTGTAGATTTTATTGCAAGAATGTTTAATAGAAAGTCATTTACCTACACCCACATCCTGGGTAGGACAATATTGTCTGACAAGTGTCTGTCTGGAGGAAACCACAGCAAAGCCATCATAACCAACTTTTTGTGGAAAAGAGCCTTTCTTATTAATTCTGTAGTCTCTGGTTATTTCCCTTCCATTTCCTTGATTCCAGACCTCACTTGCCATTGCCCCTGTGGTGCCTACATGCTCTGCTTAGGAAGCTTTAATAGAGTTTTCATCTCTCATGTGACAAAGAATCACACAACAAGGAATGGCCCAAGCTTTTGTCTAGATTTCTCACAAAAATCCTGGAACTAATTTCACAGTGCCACACTCATGAGAGGACTGACACTGCAGTACTCAGCCATAAACAACCACATATTTCCCAAAGTGTATAAGCACATGAGTGTAGGGGGATGGACTTGGAAGACACCAAATGACTCCTCTGGAGAAGCATCCTTCCACCAGCTGGGAGAAGGAGCTCCTCCAGGGCTGTGAGGTGAGTGCAGAAGGGTGCTCAGCCTTTGGCTCTGAGCTGGCTGCTGTTCCAGGGCAGTGGTTATTCATCACCTGTATGATTCTAGTTGAACGGTGTGGGTAGATCTCCATTTTGAACAAGACGCTCACACGAGTTGAAATAAAAAAATGAGACGGGAGGCAGGAGAAGTAGCTGCTGTGCCTGATGGCCACTGATCCTTTCCATGTGAGGGGGTAACCTTTGGTAACCCTGGCCCCATGTCATGTGACAGGGCCAGGAAATAAACCCTGGGCTCTTACCAGCACTCCTGTGTGTTATACCTTTATTGCAGTGATGACAGGTTGATGGCTCCACTGAAAGGTTCTTTTCCTTCAGGGAGTCCTGTCCAATGTTCAGCTTTATCCGTCCATAAATGCTGTCTAAGTAGTGTAGGGTCCTGGAAAAGGTTCCTGCTTCCCCCCTACCCTCCTGCCAAAGGCTGGCTGGGAAAGGGGCCCCTCACCTGCCTGTCAAAGTCACTAACTCACTGTCACCACGGCCAGCTTTCTCCTCTTCACAAGTGGAGGGCACTTGCCTCCATGGGAGACTTTCAGAAGGATCCTCCTTCCCCCCTCCCTGCCCCATCCCATTCCATCCCATTCCAAACCATCATGCTAAAAGAGCAGGCAATCCTCACATGCTTTTCTTGGATCTCAGAAAGACTAAGAAAAGAAGCTCTCAATTTAGATAACTCCGCTGACAGACCATAGAATGACATATAGGTTTCTCCCTCCCCCCCCCCCGCCCCCCCCCCCCCCTTACAGTTTTATTTCTCCATTTTCCTTCCTGACAATAATCAGAGGATTTTGAGATGCTACAGGGTTACCCTATGTGCAGGGTTGCTGTAGAGATATTGAGAATAAAAATCGTAATCATAATCAACTGAATAAATAAATGAAATAGGAAGGCTGCTGATCACAAATTGAGAGCTCCCAGTATTTGAATGCAATTATTGCCTGTTTTATTCCTCCCCCCACGCCCCCCAGCTCTCTGTTAATTACCACTCGTGGGAAAGGTAAGCTGACCGGTTTGATAATTCCCAGCACCACAACAAGTGGTAGGAACGAGTTTAAACTGGAGATCCTGAAAGCTTTCTCTTTGCATAATGACGAATTTATAGCTTGGAAACTAAATATTTGTTCAAAGAACTTTTGGAGGTGTTTGAGCACACAGGGGAGATGAAATGGCAGATTAAATATTTCATTTACATGCGATAAGCACGGCATTAAGTCCTATCTTAATTCTTCACCTGTTTTCTGAAATCCTTTGACAAACACGAGGCGTTTCAACTCTGTCGAGCAGCTCTGGGGCTCGTGGGGCTGTGCTGTTTCTGGCCGGGAGCACAGGGACGGACTCCGGTCCTTAACGGGATCCTGCGGCTCAGGCTCGCTCCTTTTTAGCAGGAGGCATTTGCAACGCTCTGCTGCTGGGGAAGGATGGGGCTGCGCCCAGGAAACCAGATCTCGCTGCAGGGGGCACGCTCCGGGGACGAGCTCGGGAGAAAGGCTATAAATAGAAGAAACAAGCCGATAAACAGCAAACGGCGCTTTGCGGTGGGAGCGGGACCCGCAGCTCCCGGGGCTGTGGGTGCTCGGCGCGGCGGTCCCTGCCGTCTCGCTCTGTATAAACCTGAAAGTCTGCAGAGGTGCGAGACGGAGCCCCTCCCGCACACACGCTTCTACACAGGCTCTGCTCTCTCTCCTTGCCAGCAGAAATGCAGAAGAGAGAGAAAAAAATCACTCTCCCGCAGGCTGCATTCAGGGAAGAAAAAAAAAAAAAAAAATACATGTGTTTATCCATAGATTTAGGGGATCGTTCCAGAGTAGAAAGTATGTGTAAACATGCAAATTTGTACTCCATCTAGAGTTTACTGGAACAAAAGTTATTCCTTCCTTGTACTTCTAATAGGGAAGATTAAAGCAGTACCAAATGTGAGCATTAGCGGCTTTGGAAAAGGGGTTTGCTCTTTATGCCCTAAATGCCTAAACCTAATATTTGGAGGTGGCACACAAGCTGTGATCATAAAACGGGTTTTACTGGGAAGCCATGTTTACTTCTTGTTTATCAGACTTATTTTAATTCATTCTGGGTAGGTTCCAAGAGCTGTGCTGGAGATTAAAGGCAACTGCACACCCCAATTAGCAGCCAGTCCTTTCTAAGCAAAAATATTTCTGAGGGGCGAGATGAAAGTGGGATCATTCTGTTCATGAACAGTTGGGCACTGGGGCGGATTACTTATCTCTAGACAGCTCTACCTTGGGCTTGAACCTCTCAAGATTTAAAACGAATGTCCTCTTAGAAGTGAAATCCCGTTTGAAAACGCCTCTCTGGGAGTGACAGTCGATAGAGCTGTGTGGTACGAGGGCACTGACCGGCAAGACAGCGGCTCTGTGCAGGGCTCTGAGCTCCCCGGCGGAAAATGTAGCTCTGGGGCACTGATCTCACGTGAAACTCTTCAACTGAAGTCGCGGTGGAGGCCATAAAAATCTTCGCTTCCATTCAAGCGAGGCAGCAGAATATTCGCACATTTCAGGGGGGACGGTGAGGTGTGGGGCTCAGTAGAGCGTGTTCAAAAGGACCTCACAGCTCCACCATCTCTTTCGGAAGGGTAAGCGGGTGCAAAGCAAGATTTATAGGCCTCTGTGAAGACGTGAGAATTCGGTCTTTCGGGTATAAAATATGCTCCAGAATAAAGTTTCGAGGTTTATTTGCTCGGTTTTTAGTTGATAAACTCCATATTACTCCGAAGGGAAACACTCCTCCGGTTTACCGCACGCACAAGACGAGATTTACTCTCGCACAGAGGCTTTGCGCCCCCTTACCATCGCGAAAAACACTCTTTGGCCGCGGCCGAGCAGCGCGCTGAAGGCAGCCCACGCCCGGCGCCCCACGCCCCAGGCGGCGATGCCCCCTCCGAGCCCCGCGGAGCGGAGCGGTCGCGCCCCGGTGCTCACGGACGGTCCCGCCGCGGCGGAGCCGCATGGAGCAGACGGCTGTTAGCAGAGCCCCCGTGCCGCGGGCTCGGCAGCTCTGTCCCCCCGCCGTTACCCCGGGGTAAGTCTCCGGCGCCTCTTATTAACCTTCTAATGAGTAGGAGAGCCTGGGAAGGCGAGCCACCGAGCCGGGCTGAAACCCCCGGGATCCCGACGGGGACCCCGACGACTGATTTATTTTCTGTCATTGTTTTACCAGACAATGCTCGCTTCCCGAGGAACTTCGGGAGGCTCGGCCGAGTATTGTTTGGAAATATCTTTGCAAATACCCCGCGTGCCCTTCGTTTCAGCCAATCGCAACACCTCTTCGGCTCGAACGAGAGAAAGCTCGGATCCTGCCTTTTATTGAAACCAGCGGAGGACTTCGGGAGGAGGGGGCGGGAGGGGAGGAGAAAAGGGGAGGGGGAGCGGGGTCGCGGGGAGCTGTCCGTCGGCATTAATCACGGGTCCGCTTTGTCGAAAGGAGACAGCGCCAGTGTGTGCAGCGCACATGTGCCGACGGCCGCTCTCCCCTCTTCTCCTGGGCCGGGAACCTCACCTGCACCGGGCGTCCCGGCCCTGCGCGGGGCCCCGCGGAGCGCGGAGAAGGCAACGCGGCCGCGGAACCCCGGCACCTGAGCGGCTCGAGGCCCGCCCGCAGCCGCGCCCGCAGCTCCCCGTCGGGTGCCCTCGCCCCGTCGCCTCCGCGGGGTTTTCCCCTTTCCCTTCGCTTTCTGTCTCCCTCCCTGCCCCCGCCGCACCTCGCTTTGAAGCACGCGGGGTGACAGTCTTGAAGCAGGTTTGTCCCCAGCTCGCTGGGGCGGGTCCTCGCTCTGACAGCCGGCTGGGGGCACGGCACTGCGGCACGGCTTCTAGGCACAGCGCCTGGCTGCAGGTTTCCATGTGCTGCTTTGGCTGCCCTCCTCGCGAGCCCTTCGAAACACTTTTGCATAAAACAACATTTCGAACATGCACTCCCGCACATCGACAAACACATCCGTGGTGTATCGGACTGTAGACGTGAGTGCGGTGCGCCTACCTCCCTCCTGTAAGTGACCCTTTGGATACTTCGGGGATTTTCCTTCTTCTCTTTGCCCGTCTTCCTGACATGCATTTGCCTTTAGTCATCAATCGGGCAGAAGTTTTTCGGGGCGATCTCTGCGGGAGAAACCTCTATTCATCTGAAGGAGCCCCATGTCCCCTGCTCTGAAAATAACATAATATATTCAGTGCAGGAGTGCGTCTTCGGCACAAACGAGCCTAGAGCGCAGCCCACATCCTGGTCCTTATTTCCCGTGAATCGGGCGTTTGTATCCACCGATGTGAGTGCTACTTATTCCTCGCTGAACAAAAGTCCCCATCAGCTCCCGAAGGCGGAACCCCGGTGGGAGCGGGGAGAGCGACTCGCGGTGGGCTCACATGGCATGAAGGGCAAACGGACTGCAGG
Source organism: Lagopus leucura (assembly GCF_019238085.1). NCBI lineage: Eukaryota > Metazoa > Chordata > Aves > Galliformes > Phasianidae > Lagopus > Lagopus leucura. The sequence goes on from NW_024962334.1 coordinate 18,922,759, forward strand.
AGCAGGGAGCGGGTGGCCGTGCGGACACAATCTTCCTCTTACAGATGCTTCCAGCTCCTCTCGTGGGGACATCGCGTTCTCCCCTTCGGCTGCCCATCTCCCATCCCCAGAAGGATGGGTGCATGTCGCAGCCCACCCAAATTCACCCTGCCCCGCTCCTCTGCTCGGAGATGCAGCTGGAGGAGTTCCGTTGTCGCAATTATTATTATTATTTTCATCATCATCATTATTATTATTATCATCACCATAACTTTTATTATTGTTATAAGAGGTCCCACCACCCGAGCCAGTTAGCATAGAAACCCTCCTGTACACATACATTCATTCCTCTCCCAGGTGTTGGGATGGGAAGAAGTATTTTGGCTGTGTTATAGCTGATGCTTTCCCAGCCAGCTTCTTTCCCAGTGTTCTATCCGTGATGGTACGATCCATCTCACCCTTCCATAGAGAAGGTAATACTGCATTTCTTCTGCATTCACAACCTTTCTGATGTCCCTCCTTGCAGATGAAATGTCCGGCTGCTGAAAGAAAAAGAGGGAAAAATTAAAAAAGAAAAGAAAAAAAAAAAAAAAAGCAAAAAATAAAAAGGAAAAATAAGAAGGAAAAATAAAAAGGAAAAATAAAAAGGAAAAAAAATCAGAAGACTGTGAAAGGAATAAAACCCTAAGTCCATAAAGATGAAATGTAACGAGAATGTTGAATACATAACGCTGCTATATAACAGTTTCAATTAGTTGAGTAAGTCCTCTGTAACGTCTTGTAAAGGTGTAAGGACACGTTTACAGTATAAGCAACATAATGTTCTCAACTGTACGAGTTAATTATTTCCAGATTTCCTTTTTTTTTTTTTTTTTTTTTTTTTTTTTTAAGAAGAGGTGAGTTTCACAAGTAAAGGCTCTGTCCGGGTATAAAACAACCGATGCATTTTTCCAGCACTAAACATTACGAGTTTGTAATTAAAAATGGAGGACAGAACGGACAGCTAAATAAACGGACTTGGGGATTTTAGGGAGAATTTTCTCGGGACCGTTCAGAAATAAGGGAGCACTCTTTTGTCTAACGCTGAGCTGCGGTTATGGCGATCGTGCCTCCTTAGCGCAGAGATACGAGAGCCGAGCAGCGCCGATACAGAGGGCGATAACGCCGCCGGTACGGCCGCGGAGCTAACGCGCTCTGCGCAGCGCCCGGCTGCCGGGCAGTGCGGAGCAGAGATTCGGGCTCCTCCATCCGCAGCGCTACCAAACGAAGCTGAGCGAAGATGCTTGATTTCTTCTTGAACGCTTCCGAACGCCTCGAAACGACCGCTGTAAGGTCTCTGGCGTTCTGCAAGGTCGGTGCATAGCCTCGGCTCTCCCTGGTGGCTGCGTTACGCTTCTTCCCCTCGATGCCCCATTGCTCCCGCGGGGACCCGTGGGACATCACTCAGCCGGCGGGGCCGAGGGGCAGAGCCCAGCAGGGAGGCGCCGTTGCCCTTTTTCGCTTTCCTCTCGCCGCGTCTCCAAGGCGGCCGTTCGCTCATCTCCGTCTTTGTGTGCCGTGAAGGTCGCCGGGCTGCGAGCGCTCTGTGCCCGAGGAATTGAACTTGCCCCCACTCCACTGTGGAGACGAAATTTCACCCTTCCTCCCTGTGCGACTGCGCTGCCCGCTGGAGCCCTCTGTTTGTAGCTTGAGCCCACCTCCCTCCTGCCGGTTCTACTATAGTTTCCCCGGTATTTCTGCACATTTTAATTTCCTTCAGAGCGGGTGTAAAGCCTCTGTGGGTCAAACCGGTGATGAGAACGTTTTTATTTTTCTTAAAGGATGGGATTTCCCATGCTTGGGCCTTTCCTGCAATAGAGCCCAGGACCTAAGGCTCCCTGTGAAAGCTTTGGCTTAACTCCCTGCGCTTCACTGCTTCCAAGCATATACCGAGGCAAAGCAAGTATTCATTGGTAAAAATCAGCACAAAAATTAGCTGTCACCGATTGATTGCCAATAAAAAGGCCCACAAATCCCCCTCACTTGTACGTGTTAACCAAAAGTTGTCTGATTTAAAACCAGGTGCTAGCGGCGGAGCAAATAAAGACTTCCAGATTTCTATTAAACAGACATCATTTGCTGCACTTTTTGTTCACGAGGAGCAGCTCACCTTGGGCTCACATGCCGTGTCCTCACTGTGGGGACAAGAAGGAAATCCTGCCGAGGATTCAGGGAGAGGTTTAAGCACTGAGCTGGGAGCTTGTCAAAGGTAAGGCTTTCGGAGAAGGAAACACTCAAATGCGCCGAGTCATTGGCCAACTAGAAATTTTTTAATTTTACGATGTTTGTAATTCTATGCATATATATATACGTGTATGTACATCCCAAAGCCTTCTCTAGATTTCTGTATGGGTCACTGTATGCACACACGCTGAGGGAGGCAGAGCGGCACTTAAGAGTGAGGAAGGGTTTCTGAGTCCTGTGAGGAGTCTGAAGGTACACTGCAGAACTAGAAACCTGGGAGCCATGATTCTTGGTTTAGTTTTGTTTTCCTTTCTTTTTTTCTTTTTTTTTTTTTTAATTTTCTATTATGATCATTGTTTTCGGGGAGCTCATTGTTTTTGTTTTGTTTTGTAGTAAGGTAACAGGAGCAACGAGTTTCTAATCTCTATTGGCAAAAGCATATTTTCACTTCTGAGGGCAAGAAGAACGGGAATGTGTCTCTGACCCGCACCGGGAACATATATTGTTCTGAAGTAGAAATGTCAAAGTAAAGTCATTTACCACCTGGACGTCCTTGACTTCGGATGATTAAAGTTTAATCCGAGGTGTGTGCACAGCTTTACCGTGTTATTTAAACACATCAAAGGTCATAAAGGGATTCCAATAGCATGAATCGTACATCTCTGTGGAGAAATCTGTGTTTCATCCCAGACTAAGCTGCACAGAGCTCGTTAAAGAATGAGAAAATAAAGAGAAAGAAAAGGGGTTGGAAGCGGGAAAAGGAATACAATTTGCACAGAGGATGGCAGAGTTCAAAGCGGCCGGAGGGTCGCCCACTCGGGGGCTACGCTCGGGCAGGGCAGAGCCCTCCGCAACCATTAGCTGCACAGACATCTAGCGGGAAAGCCTCGCCACTGCAGCCCGCCCTCCTCGGCCCCCGGGCAGGCGCTTACCGGCTCTCGACCGCCCGGTTCCGTCCTCTCCTCCGGCCGCTTCTCCCCGCCGCCGCCTCCCGCCGAGAGCCGCCGAGCAGCGCGGAGCGGGCAGCGAGCAGCGGGCAGCGGGCAGCCCCGTGGAGCGGCCCTCGCTCGCCCCCATTGGAGGCCGTCGCCGCCACCCGGCCCCGCCCGGGACCTGCCCCGACGGGACGGGCCCCCCCCAGACCAGACCAGGCTCGGCCCCGCTCCCGCGACCCCTCCGCCCGCCGCTCTCCGCGCGGCTCTGCCCGCCGACGCGCTCGCTGTGCCACGGGCGGTGCTCCAGAGGCAGGCGAGGCTCTCCCCCTCCTTCCCTCCCTCCGTCGCTTGTGCCGCCGGCTCTGTCGCTGTTTACCCTTGCGATAGGCGATGGTTGTCGATGAGCGGCTCGGGAGCAGTCGGGGCGGGCAGGGAGCTGCTCCGGGAGGGGTGAGAGATTGTCTGGAGACCCTCCTGCTGCTCCTTGGGCGGCGGATGTGGCCGGGAGCGGGCAGAGGAGGCGGGGAAGGCTCTAAATCGCGGCTAGCGTCTACCTCGACCGCGGGTCCGGTGAGAGAACGGGGTGTCCCAGAAGGGAGAGGACATGAGAAGCTCCCCGTAAGGGGTGACACATGCTGGCACTTGAGCCACCGACCCCGTGCTGGGGGGATTCCAAGTGTCCCCTTCTAGCAGGTGATCTATTGGTCTCGACGAGCGTTGCCAAGCTGCAGTGAGTCCCGCTGACGCTAGAATTGATATCATTTCCCTCGGAGCTATGTGGGTACACATTTAGGGATCTTCTCCCGCTCCACCTTCCCCCCCCCCCCCCTCCCCCAGGATGTTCACCTCCAGCTTCCTAGCCGATACCTCACTGTTGTGTAGCAGCTGGGACACAGGTAGTCCCATCGCCTGCCCAAACGATGAAGATGCTCAGGTGTGGGCTCAGAGATTGCCACCTTGGAAGGACTCACACTAATGCTCTTCGACCCCACACATTCTACTCTGGGTTTTGGTTTTTTATTCTTCCAGGCAGGGCTTTCCCTGTCGTCCGGTTCCTTCACTGTTTTAAACAGAGATCCCATTTTTGTCCTCACCTTATGTACCAGAATCCACTTCAGATCCCAATTAGCCCCCATCCTCTTTCTTTTTCCCTACCTCTTGCCCTTCCCTCACCTGCAGTCCCCAGAGGCTGCCAGGACCTGCGGGGATGAACCACACCTCAGAAAGTAAAACCATCCCTTCGATACCCAGATAGAGGCAGAGACATCTTGTTGCGAGCACACAGGTTTGAATTATTAGGCTATAAATTTCGTACCGTGATAAAAGCTTCAGCTGCGTTGTTCAATATTAAAGGTTTTGGCAATAGCATCACTTGGTCTTTTACTTCCTTTTACCCCTGCCTCGGACTACATTCCCCTTTCACAGATTTCTAAGAAAATCTTTCATGTTTTGTTTTAATATCGCATGTATACATTTCAGGTTTCTCAGCCAGCGTACAAATAAGAATGGACATATGGCAGGAGCATTTGATGTTTGCAAAGGGGCAGAAGGTACTTGCTAACTGATTTCCGCTGTGGAATTATATGGGATTCTCTTTTTCTATATAGGCAACTTTCATGTTAGCTGGCATATTCTTGCTCACAGTTTTTAAGGTTTCCATCCTGTGGTTATAGTAAAAAGTATATATAATACAATGTGTCTCTCCTTCTCTCCTCTCCCAGTAAATGCAACTTCATCTTAACTCTCTCATTAGAACATTGTATGCCTAATGATTTCTTCACAGCGGCTAATTATTGGGTTTTGGATTTGGATTTGGATTAGTTTTGTTTTTCTTTTTTCCCCTTTTGCCGTGGTTTTGCCATCCTCCTGAGGATGTGAACTTGATTAAAATCTAATGGTGAAATGCCACAGATAGCGTAGCTTTTAGACACGGTGTTGTCCAAACTTCAGGGGGAACCTCAGCAAACTTCTGACCTCTCTTTTAGTGACCCCCGGGGTAGTTACAGACCCGGAAACACTCTCCCTCCAGCCTCCCACTAAAGTTAATGGGTCAAACAAGCTCCCTCTCCTTTATTTGCCAAATATTTACATCATCCAAAGTACAGATGACGTGTCCGTTCGTGCCTTCATCACCTCACAGCAAAATTATTCCTTCTAGGCAAAGCTTTCCAAAGGGTTATGGGAGCGCGGGGCTCTCCTGGCAGCAGGTGGGCACCAGGTCGGGCTCCGGGGATGCCCCAGCTGTTCCCGGGGCTCTCCCAGCCCTGGTCGTGCCCCTCCGCTCACCAATTAATTCCCTGCCCACTCGGCCCTCACCCTGGGTTTCCCCAGCAAACCCGCACACCCGGGGTTGTCGGGCAGGGAGAACTCGCACCTGGTGAATAAGGACACTTCTGCTGGGCAAAGGCACAACGCTCTGCGCGTTTCCTTTGCAACGCGACCTACGAGATGCAGCTTTAAGTTACAACCAGCTGTTATATTTTTCTTTCCTTTCTTTTTTCTTTTTACTATTATTATTATTATTGTTCTGTAAGGGTTGGCAAAGGGCTGCGCCAGGAGATGGCAGATGATTTCACATCGCGAAGAACTCCCAAAGCAACATGGCGTTGTGAGAGAGGATGACAATCGGTAATTACTGGCAGGCTGCGGGGATCTTCCTCGCTCACAATGGGAAGGAAGCGGCTCGGAGAGGGGACACGGAGCTGGCACAGCGGCAGGAAAGCGGCCTCAAGTTGCGTGCAAGAGTCGGCGGAATTTCTTCCTTTAGGCATCGGTGCTCAGGACCAGGGGGCATGCTTGGCTAGAGACGGACCTTCATTGTTCGGCCGCTCGTTATTCTGCGTGTCACAGAGGTTGCTACGAGACCACTCCCTGTTCTCTGTGCCACTGTTGGACTAAATATACTTCGGCTCCCGGGACGTTGCGAATTGTCTTCAGAGCGTGGGAACCCCGGCGTGTGCCCTCCGCTCCGCTCGGCCGCTTGGCACCGCCGCCGCTTCTTCTCCCCGGGTATCTCGGGCTGCTCCTGCCGGGCGGGGGCTGCTCCTCCTGCCCGGAGACAATGGTAGAGCCCGACCCATTGTCTGCGCTCAGCGCAGTGCCGTGCGTGGGTCCGGGGACACGGGTGGGTGGCTGCGCCCAGGTGGGAGGCACCGTGTGAGGGGTCATCAGGGACCGGCTCACCCCAGCACGTCCTGGATATCCACGGGGCTCAAACGCAGAGATCTGGGTCGCTCCCAGAGTGAAGAATGTGTTGGAAGCGCAGTCAGCTGTCGGGTATTTAAGAATGGGATTTGGCCCTCAGCAGGGCCACATATGTAAGTGCTTATCTAAAGAAGACGTAAAATACAATAAGCTTTGGAAAAAATTCATGATTCAGCAAAAATAGAGGGAGTAATATATTTACAGGGAGATGCAAGTTATCGGCTAGCATGCATTTGGCTGGTGTAATGTTTAAAGGAAAATACTGGATAATTCCTGTTTGGAGAACGTGTTCACGGTATGGGTGGAAAAACATTAGTTCCATCTAACATGAAGAGTAGCAAATGTCTGTTGTTATTAAAGGCAGCACGTAATATATATACCTGAGAAATGTACTCTAGGCGCTAAAAAGCATTTTCTAGACTCCGGTTTTACTAGTGTTTTACCGAATAAAATTTTAACAGAAATGCGTGTGCGTGGTGAAATGTAAAGCTAATTGGAGAACACGGGATCATATCGCAGTATCGGGTAACTTTCTGCTGGGAGGTGACTGAAGCAGGGAGCACCCAGGGCTTGAGCTGAGGGCACGTAGGCGCTGCAAAGTGCTCTGCAGAGGCCAGCTGGCCGCCTCTGCCCCGCACCCGGTCCCAGATGGCGCGTGGAGCCCTGCGGGGCGCGACCCGACGGCTGTGCCACCCACGCGAGAAGCAGTGGAACACGTGGGGGGCGATGGGAACCCCATTCTGAGACCAAGGGGTGCTCCACTCCCTTACTTTGGGGGAATGTAACATCTCAAAAGGTGAGAGGCACACACACACGCTGACACTGGAGCGAGCCTCTTCGGTGTGGGGCTGGCTGGTCCTTGGTGCGCGAAGGGAGGCACTGGCCCGTGGGCACGGTGGCGGGGCACAGGTGTAACGGGGCCGCCTCCCAGCTCCATGCAGACATACAGGGACTGGGGCCTCCGCTGTCGACCCTCGAGACCACCGGGCGGCTCGACGGGGCCCGACTGGACGGGGAGCTCCGGCTGTGCTCGGCAACAGCACCCACCGCCTCCCAGTCGGGGAAGAGTTGAGGATGGAGATGGGCACGGGGCCGGGCAGGGCGAGCCGTGGCCCCCGAGCCGCCTTCTCCGCAGCCACCTGGCCCCTTGGAGGTGTCTCCGAGGCAGACGATGAGTACTGCCAGCTACGGAGGGGAAGGACAGCCCCTTCCACCCCCACCCGCCAACCTGCAGTAAACTTGCGGAGTTTTGCCAGACGCAGGGTGGTTTATCTGGGAGGTTGTTTTCCTCTCCGTGGAGATCTCCACTCGTGACTCAAGTAAGCACTCGCTGCCCTCAGTACGCTGAGCCCCCGTATATCATGGGATATTTCTTAAGACAGCCGCGATGAGAGCCCCGCGTATGTAAAGCCTCATCTGAGCGAGGGACTGGAAACGTGAGGAAAAAGAGCTGTTAGACAGACCCAGACATTAGAGATAAACTGCCTCCATCAAGTCAACATTTTAATCAGTAAAACCACTTCTGAAAAGGCAACCAAAAAAAAAAGCTCTTGGAGAATGTACTCAAACAGCTGTCTTCCAGTAAAGGCAAACATGTCCAATATTTCCTGTATGATTTCTTTTTTTTTTCACTCCTCTTTCTTTCTGTATAGACTACACACAGCCGCCCTCAACACAGCGAGCCTCGCTGTTTCCCTTAGGTGAAAGTATGGCTTTGGAGTCCGCACCAAAAAATAGACACCTCAACGTCTGCGGCCACTGAATGCTGCTGTGGAAATGTCACAGTACTGCAGGAATGAGGGGGGGGGTCTTTGAGGGAACGCTCTCGCCCGCACTGTTAAGGAAGGAGCGACTTCAGCTTCCCCCCGACAGCCGTTTAAAGGGAAAGAGAACTGCACAAAGTGGGCCTGAAGCTCAGGAATAACTTTTCCCCCTCTTTTTTTTTTTTTTTTTAATTTTATTTTCTTACTGGTAATGAAAAAGGTGGAGGGATACGTTTAATTGTAATCAGGCTGCAACAATACACCATGCGATCATGTGGTAGCAATTATTACATGCTCCCAGCAGAAATAGAGGCTACACCACTGCAGCTCGCTGTACACCGGGCTTATTTTCTGTTTCAAAAGACGTGACCCGCCGATAGATAAGGCAAAAATGAATACACCCTCCAAACTCTAAGCCCAACAATTACCAAGGGACGTTAATTTGAGTGCGTTTATCCATCGCTCCTTCCCTTTCGTACTGAAGCATTTCCAAGGGCAGATGTAACCGACCTGATAAACTGCTGCGGTGGGTGTCCGCCTCCTCGCTTATCGCCATTCGCAAAGGCTAAAATGAAAATGTTCCCGGCTCCCTTTGTGCGGACGGGAAGAGCCGGTTGCGGTGGAATCCTTCTCGGTTTGCCTGGCAAAGCAACGTGGATGGAGGTGGTAGGTGGGATTTATCACTGCGTTCGGGCAGCCCGCGGCCGACAGAGAAGCAGCGAGGGCTGCAGGGCCGTGCGTGCACACGGCAGCCACAGGGAAATCCTTTCTGCTCACTGCCAGCGTGGAGAGACGGATTTCTATGCTTCCAGCCGCCGAATATTAACAGAAAGCATTCGCATCCGCTGGAAGGACACTCGTGAAAAGATCACAGAATAGTAATTAAGCAAACCCAACGTAACCCAGAATGTAGACCTTGTGCGTGAGGGGCAAATCAGGATTGTTCCATTTTCGCTTTAATCGCGTGGAACAGCTCCTGCGTGTTGTCTAGGGAGAAAAAACAACGACACAAAGAGAGGTGACCAGAGGTTCTGTGCTCTGCAGAGATGGCTCCGTGTGCCGCACTTCGCGTGAACGGCTTTCGGCTTTTTTCGAGTACACCTAATTTATAAGAGGTGGCAGCCTGAGAGTTTGGGTGGACAACACAGATGGGTCCGCACCGAACGTGCGCACAAGGAGCGGTGGACGCCTTTTTTTACCTAAGAAAAATGCGGGATGAAGTCCTTGGCGAATCTTCCCGCTATTTCCCTGCACCCCCCCCCCCCCCCCCCCCCCCAGTCTGCCTTTTCTTTTACGAATTCTCCCTATTTTGCAGCTCTCTCTCCACCCCCTCTTTTCACCCCCCCCGCAGAACGCGGTGGGAGGGAGAGAGTTAAGATGTCCTGCGAACCCCGCTCGTAAAGCTGCTCACTTCCATTAGAAACACATGAATATCCTGAAATACAGAGTGTCTTTTAAAACGGGCTCAGGAATGTTTATCTCCATCCGTGATGCTTTAGAAATTGTGGAAGAAAACAGCGGTGACAGCTCTCCTCCAAGTTGCCCTTCTGGCAGGTAAACTTCAGTCGCTCATGAAAATCAGATTCGATTAAGGATCTCTCCTGCCATCACTTGACTCCGGTGTCTCCCAGGGCTTCTGGGCTCCGTATTTGTATTAGTAACTAAGATCACGCTCTATCTCCTCAATCATCAGCTCAACTCTTTCAGCAGGTTTGCAGAGATTTAGCTCTGGGTTAAACACGTATTTTCAACCATCAGCCCCGATTAATTTTTTTTCCCCACTGCTCATTAATTAGCTAGAAACAATGGGACACAAAGTAAGAGTGATTTTCCTCTGACTACAGCTTTTCTTCCGTCTGCGTCCGACTTTGATTAACCCCCAAGTAGTTCGGCTCCCCTCGGCGGGGCACTCCGAGTGTTGTCACACAAAGGGACGGGACTTAAAAAGCCTCGCAGGTAATCCGTGCCGACAAATCCGGGTTTGTTTTTTATTTTGTTTTGTTGGTTGTTGTTTTGGTTTGGATTTTTTCTTTTTTTTTTTTTTTTTTTTTTTGGCCAAGATTGACATTCAGCCTAAAGCACTTCTTGCCAGTCGAAGTGCAGGGACGTCGCAAGGCCTCTTCAGAAAAACGAGTGGCTCTGTAACTACTGCAGGGAAAGATTTACAAATCATTTCTAATTTCCCGTTTGAGGCCAAAAGCTCGCAGCCCTCGGCGGGACAAGGCTATACCTTCGCCTTCACGGCGTCACGGGCGCGCAGTGGCTGCGTTCAAAGCGCTTATAGGGGGCAAATTCTGCCCTTGGCTTACACCTGCGGATTGGGTGACGGGAATGTGACTCCAGCGCAGCCAGGGGACGCATCTGCCACTGCAACCAGCTGCGATAGCTGCCGCGGGGATGCTGCGCGCTGCGCTGAGACTGAAAATCGCGTGAAAATGGTCCGGTTCCGAGAGGATCCAGAGCCTTTTAAAATCCCCCTTGTGATCACGGCTGTCCATCCCCTCGCCCCCCAAGGTATTAATGCTCATCTTAGAGGAAACGACTTCACGGATGTTTTTCTCTCCGAGATGTTTTGCGCGCTATGTAAATGAAAAGCGGTTTGGAGGTTTGCATCAGAGCTCCTGGAAAATGCATGCGCTCTGTCCTAGGAGCGTGGTTGCTGTGTCTTAACCTTACTTTGTACGAGAAGAAAAAAAAAAAAAAAAGAAATAAAGAAAGAAAGAAAAGAAAAAAAAGAAAAAAAATAGAAAAAAGAAAAGAAAAAAGTAAAAGAAAAGAAAAAATATCATGGAAGAAGCTTTACTTTTTTTTTCTTTTTTTCTTCTTTTTTTTTTCTTTTTCGGAGGCATAAATGGAATCATTCAGCTCTTGAACCAAGTTCCCAAAATAAAATGTTGTAGAGAATAGCCAAAACCAATCGGTTTCTTCAAGTAAACGCTTCCTTATTCTTGATTAGTTTAGCTAGCACATCCCAAACCTCGTTTTATAAAAATAAAATAAAATAAAATAAAATAAAATAAAATAAAATAAAATAAAATAAAATAAAATAAAATAAAATAAAATAAAATAAAATAGAACCTCCTCTAGAATTGGTAAGGAATGAAGCACAATAGTAAGGAATAAATGCACCACTGTCATGGCGAGGGGATAGGCTCAAGCCTATTTTATCCCTGGTGTTCATTACAGGGTCCATGATTTTCGGAGAACATCTGTTCTGCCCGATGCCTTCAGCCCTCACGGTTCTTTTCTAATATTTAATGGCAGATCCCCATTAAGGCAGGAAGGAATTACAGCCCCATGGCTGGGGAATTAAACCCGTTGTTGGGGAGGGGGTTGGAGGGATGAAATAGTCCCCCTCTCGGTGTCAATAATTTATTAAAAGTGAGTCCTGGACAAATTCGGAAGCGAAACAAATGCATCAGGTCCCATGTCCGACAATAGCTTCTTCTTGGTGCTGCACACGTACCCGTAATTTTGAATGTTTTGAGGGAACGGAACCATTGCAGGGCTCCTACCCACGTCACAACAACAGGGGAAGGGTACGGCTGCATCCCCCCTCTTATCAGCGCTGAAAAGCGCGGCCCTCTTTCCTAGCGATAAATAGAGCCCTGGCGTTGGGAGAGATACGTGGAAGAGAGAAAAGAGATCTCTTTAATCTGATCTCCCTTCTCCCTTTTGCACACAGAGCTGGAACGGCTCCAAGTGGGTAAACAAAACAAAAAAACAACCACCAAAACTCAGCAGACCGGATGCCTCCCCCACCCCACCCCCCCCAACCCCCTTCCCCCAGCTCCCTCTCCACCACTTGTACAGTTCGCACCGGGACTCAGAGCTGCAGTTTCACACGGCTTCTCCTTCCCGATGGAAGAGGCTGGAAGAGCCGGGGCAGATAAGCGAGCAGCGGAGCTGGGAGAGAGGAGAGCAGGGCGATAGGGGCGGGCTGGGGGGAGGCGAGCTGGGGAGATCGCTTTCTCATGGCTCCCCGCTTTGAACAAATCAGACACATCTTCGGGCTGTGAATGACAGTTCTCACATTGGCTAGGCTGCAACTTTCAACTTGACCTTGGCCTCTCGCCGTGTCTAACCCGTATGGAAAGCAGCGCTGCCCCACGGAGCTGCCGCCCCTTCGCCTTTCCCTGCTTCCCCCCTCCACCCCCGCCCCCCCTCCCTCCGTCCCGCCGCAGGGCGATGCGGGGAAGCGGCTCGGGAAGCGGAGGAAAACAAACCGGCCCGGTTCGTGCCAGCCGAGCGCCGTTTGCCCGGGGGAATCCACAGGTTTCAGAGCTGGAGCCTGGAAGAAAAGGAAAAATATGCGGGGAATAAATATTTGCTTTTGGCCACGAGGAAGAATGCGGAAAGGAGTACGCTAAGTCAAAATGGGAACCGTTTATTGGCTACAATGAAGGAAGAAAGGGGCTAAAGCGTTGACAAATTAGCGGGGGGAATGACAGCGACTTCAGGTATCCGGCCCATCTCACGAAAAAATCACCTCGAAAGATAGATGGGCTCCGAAAGGCCATTTCCCAGGGCCGGCAGCGATGGACGAAGCGCAGCCCTCGCGGCCACGATGGACGTCCCCGGGACCGCTCCGCGCTGGTCGCGATGCGGGAAAAACAATGCTCCAACGTCAATGGGAAGCACAATAGCATCATAAATACGCCGAGCTGTCAGGGGCTTAACAAAGCGACATGCAACAGAAAAAAAAAAAAAAAAAAAAAAAAAGTTTTCAGGATGGGAGGATCTGGGGGTGCTCGTCCGGCACACAGGAGGGCCGGGAGCTGGTGGTGGTGATGGGATGATCGCCGCTTTGGGTCAAGTTTATGGATAGAGCAGTGGTTCAAGGTTATGAAAGGATATCTGCAGGTCAGGGAAACGCATCCGCATTGGTGGGAGATGCGGATGGTATTAAAAGTGGAAATCATTTCGCACTAAAAAAAAAATATAAAATCCGACGTTTACCGGGAAAGAACGTAATTTCTTTTTCTAGAGATCGCTCGCATTAGAGATATGACCTTAAATATATATATATATAAAACAGCCAATAAAGCATTTTTCCCAGCACAAAAAGGCGCCGTGGCTCCGTGTGCACACTGTGCAAACCGACGTGAGATTTTACGGCCAAAGACGATTCAAGCGGAATTGTAGGCCCCGGCTTTTATTATCACAGTAACAAATAATACAGCAGAGTTACGACGGAGATCCAGTTAACCCTCCCGCTCCCCGAGCCCATCCTAAAACAAATCAATACACGAAGCAAATCTGGATTTCCCAGTCAGTTCCTCTTATCTGGCTTCGGAAGCTTCGTGGCGAGAGGAGTGGAGCGGCTCTCGGGCGGTCGACGGGCAGGAAGGAAGAGGGAAAACACCCGAAAGGCCCCCGGAGGCTCTGCTGGAGCCTTATCTGAGACCCCGGCAGCGCTGTTCCGCCCGGTCCTCGCGGCGAGGTCCCCGCGGCACCTGGGCGGGGGGGGGGGGCCGGGCCCTCCCCGAGGAGCGGCGGCCGCGCAGAGCGGAGCTCGGGAAACCGGAGCGGGTGAGGGGAGCTCTTCCCCTCCTCGCGAAGGCCGGAGGGGGCCTCTCGGGTTTCCGCGGCTCCCGGGGCGGGGAGGACCGAGGGAATCGGCGCGGGGGCGAAGCGGCCGCGGTCCAGGGGGAGCCCCGCACCTCGGGCAGCGCTCCGCGGCGACAACAGGGCCGAGCGGCTCACGCCTCGGTGGCGAGGGGAGGAGGGAGGGAGGAAGGAGGGAG
>NW_024962334.1:18936709-18941929 GCF_019238085.1 Lagopus leucura
CGCCCCCCCCCCCCCCCCGGCCGCGCCCGTGCCCCGCGCGGCGGCCGCCGGGCCGCGCCATGCCCGCGCCCGTGCCCGCGCCCCCGGGCCGGGACCCGGCCCCGCGCGGTTATTGCATTATTTAATTATCTCCACTTTATTCCTTCAGATGTTTATCAGCTGCTTTGCATATCACGTGGGGGCGGGCGGCCCAATGAGGGCCCGCCTGGCGCGACACTGGCGCGTCAGCCTTGGTCAAGTCCCGGAGATTTAGTATCTCTTTTTTCAGTCTTTGGGGCTTTTAAAAAAGAGCCACTAGTCTCAATGCGGAGCGGGCTATGACAGCCTCCGTGCTCCTCCACCCCCGCTGGATCGAGCCCGTCATGTTCCTCTACGACAACAGCCTGGATGAGATCAATAAGAACATGGACGGGTTTCACGCCGGCAGCAACTTCGCGGCGGCTGCGGCGGCCAACCCGTGCCGCAACCTGATGGCTCACCCTGCGCCCCTGGCCGCCCCCAGCGCCGCCGCCTACACGTCGAGCGAGGCCCCCGCCGCCGGCATGGCCGAGCCCGCTGTCAAGCAGTGCAGCCCCTGCTCCGCCGCCGTGCAGAGCTCATCCGGCGCCGCGCTGCCCTACGGCTACTTCGGCAGCGGCTACTACCCGTGCCGCATGACCCACCACAACGCCATCAAGTCCTGCGCCCAGCCCGCCTCCACCTTCGCCGACAAGTACATGGACACGTCGGTCTCCGGCGAGGAGTTCACGTCGCGGGCCAAGGAGTTCGCCTTCTACCAAGGCTACGCGGCCGGGCCCTACCAGCCGGTGCCCGGCTACCTGGACATGCCCGTGGTGCCCACCATCGGCGGCCCCGGCGAGCCGCGCCACGACTCCCTGCTCCCCATGGACAGCTACCAGCCGTGGGCCATCACCAACGGGTGGAACGGGCAAGTGTACTGCCCCAAGGAGCAGAGCCAGCCGCCTCACCTCTGGAAGTCCACCCTCCCGGGTAATCCACCTGCGCTCCTCTCCGGCCCCCACCCGCTCGCCCCCTCCCCGCTCCCGCGTCCGGGTCCCCCCCGGACTCCCCCCCCGGCTGCCCCGTCCCCGCCCCGCCCGCGCTCCCCGGCCCCAGCCCGCCCCGGCGCCGCGGGGATGGCACCGGTGCCGCCCCCTCCCCCGCGCCCGACGCATCGCGCCTCGCCCGCCCGGGGCTGCGGGAGAGGAAACAGCTGAGAAGGACTGCCGGGGCCGGAGCCCGCGGGGAAGCGCGCCGGAGCAGAATTTTCCATAAGCATTGAGGCCGGGACTGCCCCTCGCAGGGCTGAGCCCTGGCGCTGCCGGGACCGGGCCCCCCCGTGCCCCTGAGCCGAGCCCCGAGCGCGGAGCGGGGCCGTCCCGGGACCGGGGAGGGGGGAGGGAGGCGGCCGGAGAAACCGGCACCGAGCTCAGGGCCGCCGGAGGATGTCCCGAGCGGTAGTTGCGATTTTCTAACGCTTGTCGCTTGGTTTTTGTGTTGCAGACGTCGTTTCGCATCCCTCGGATGCGAACTCGTACAGACGTGGGAGGAAGAAGCGAGTGCCCTACACAAAGGTGCAGTTAAAAGAACTCGAAAGGGAATATGCTACAAATAAATTCATAACCAAAGACAAACGGCGGAGGATATCGGCGACCACGAATCTGTCAGAGCGACAGGTCACAATCTGGTTCCAGAACAGAAGGGTCAAAGAGAAAAAAGTCATCAACAAATTGAAGACGACCAGTTAATGGATTAACCGTGGAGAAGCGGCAGCTCGGAAGGATCCGAACTTTTTTCCTTTCTTTTTCTTTTTTTTTTTTTTTCCTTTTTTTTTTTTTTTTTTTTTGTGTGGTGTGTTCAGATTTAAATAATTATTAATAATAATTAAAAAGAAAAAAAAAAGAAAAGAAAAGACAATGAACTTCTCTCAGAACAAGCGATCTGTATCCTTGGAATTATAGCATTTTTTGAAAAAAAAAAAAAAAAAAGATTGCTGTAGCAAATGGTTAAAGCTGACAGTTCTCCTGCAATCCCAAGCAGACAGTGTAACTGCCAAACTAAAGCCCACATCCCCCGCCGAGAGAAGCGCTTGCAGTTCAGACACACCATTTTCCGAGCAACTTGTAAGTACTTCGGTGACCTTCCTGTTTGAGAACGCTCGTCGTGGCCACGATGGGAGCTGGTGAACGTCAGGAGCTCGATGCGTACACATTAGCTTGTTTTCTTCCATTGCAATCCAAACTGTATGTTGAATGACTGCTCAGGTAAACCATAGTGAAAAAAAATACAATTACTGTATGTTTTAAAGCAATGCATTTAGTGTTAAAGAAAAAGAAAGAAAAAAAAAAGTAATAATAAACCTCGAAGGTACTGAATAAGGATTTCAGAGACATCAGTAATGAAGGAAGCTCTGTGGAGGATCTATCCTGATAGCAAATTAGAACCATCGCAAACAGTGGGGATAGAAAGGGAATTATTTGCTTGGAGATATCTGTTGGTTTTATTATTTTTATTTCCGAAAGATGATTTCTTGTCATCTGTTTTGTTGTTTTGTTTTCCCCCTCAGACCGTACAATAGATACGTTGTAAAGGACTCTGCCTATTTTAAACCTCAAATGATCTTCTAGAATAAATACTTTAAGTCCCCGGAAATTTGTAGTTGTTTGACTCTGGGTGGATACCAAAACACCACCATTGGCATTCCTGCATAGCTAAAAAGTAATCCCTCTGTGGAAAAAAATACCCGAGAACTTCGAACTGAAATACATTTCTTTTTCCCCCAGAAGTATTTTGATTTATATAATCTATATTTTGATCTATAAGCAATTAGTTGTTTCTCCTTGTTTATTGTCTGTTATGAGGCCGCAGTAGGACATTTAGGGATTCTTTTTACAGCACCTTTTAATCCAATCAGTTATTTCAACCAGCACATTATTTTGTTTTTATTCACTATAAGAAGCTATCGTGTAAATAAAATGACAAAAAATCAGCGCACTGTGAAAATGTATTTGTGCACCCTCATTTTTTTTTTTTTTTTTATATTTCTACTGAAAAAATGAAAATCCAAGACGTGTAGATAGGCATAGTAGTATTAATACTGTTATAATAAAATAGTCACTGTAATAAAACCTGGAAGAAACACTCCTTATTTTTCGATACCTACATGCATTCCATAAGAAAGTAAAAAAATATAATGTATGACCTGTCATGGGACTGTAAGATTGTTGCCTTCCATTGTGTAGCTTATGTACAGATACACGTGTGCGTAGAGATGTATCAGTGCCTATTTTACTTTGTTTTACTGATGGAGGATGTTTCTGTGGGAGCAGGCCCGCCCGGTAGCCAGCGTTCCTAGAGATGTGCTGTGATGTTCGGGAAAGCTTTGCAGAGGGTTTGGGGCCAGAGGAGAAAGAGGAGGATGGCACCGGCCTCACAAGGCAGCCCGCTCAGGGAAATGGAAGCCGGCGGGCAGCCCTGGGGCCGCGGGGGCGATGGCGGAGGGGAAGGTGGGGGCACTGCGGCGAGGCCGGGCCGGGGAAGGCCCAAACCTTGACCTTGAGGGGAAAAACGCCGGTTTGTGACCTTGACTTTTGACAGCTTCCATTGCCGCCGCCGCGGCAGCCGCCGCCATTCGCGGGACGATGGCGCCACCTCGTGGCCGCGCCGCGCCCGCACCTGGCCGCGCCCGCGCAGCATCCCCACAGCGGGCTGCGACCGCGCGGCACCGCGCTCAGCGTCGGCCTTCTGCGTCTCCGTGCTCGCGTATCTCTTCTTGTCTACGGTGCGTGAGGGAGGGAGAAAGAAGGCCTAGTGGTTGTGCTCGGCTCTCCCTTCTCCGGAGGTGGTGAGGGAGCGGCAGGCCCGGCCCGGCGTTGAAAATCTGTGTCCGTGCGGTGCGCGGGGCCGCAGCGCCGCGGGTTCGGTCGGGTAGAACCGAAGGCAGAAGGTAGAAACAAAGGCAGAACCGCTTTTGCCTCCCGTCTCCTTCGGTGGTCTGCAGCTCTAATTAGAGTTATCGAGGAACCTTTACGGTACATTTAGAGGGTATCGGATGCCGCTGGCAGTGCAGACTTCTAGACTTACATTTCTGAAATTCAAAGGGCCATACCTCTGCCGAGGGCTTGCTGGCGCTCAGACTGGAGTGTTATGCATCTGTGCCATAACTTACATGGAAAGTACCTGCAAGAAAGCTCTCTGTTTTCCAGGAAGCTGCCGTGCTCGAGGCGTGCTGGAATCGCAGGGCCCGGGGTGCGCAGGGACAGTTCAGAAGGTGTCAGGCCTCTGGCACTTCACAACACTGTGACATGAGAACATCGATGCACCCATGCAGATGTTCGGAACTCTCGGAGTGGGGTTTCTCCGATTTCAGTGCAGGAACGGCAGGGGAAAACTGGCCATGTGGTCTGTGGTCTCACCGTCGGGCTCTGTTCTGGGGTGATAGCGTTATTCCAGGAAGGGACTTGAGGCAGTCCCCATGGCAAGGCTGAGAGGAAGCAGAGTCCACAGAGTCGCGGGGCATCTGTCTGTCAGGGCCAAGCAGAACCCGGCTGGGATGCCAGCAGCATCCATGAGCCCACTCAATTGCAGCTGCCTGCCCGGCCCCCGGCTGATTTTTAGTTGGAGAGCTCCACAAAAATACCGTGCTGGGGCTCTTTGGACCTTGGGAATGGGCTCTTCTCGGTTGCACCATTAAAACAGGTCTGGTGATAGCTGCTTGCACGGAGTGTACCTGCGGCCAGCAGGCAGATACCTGAGATAGGCAGCAGGCAGGAAAGCTCATTGCAAAGCTTTCTCCAAAAGGAACCAAATGGCCTGGAGAAAGGCACTTGTGAACTGCACTTGTTCTCGAACCGAGAGGATAATTCTATTTATTCCGTTATATTTCACAACCTGTGTAATTATGGCATGAGACACGCCACAAATTGCATGTATTTCAGGAGCTGAGGGTGATAGGCACGACTCGAGCCCGCAGTGATTGTGAATCTGTGGCAAGAGCTTTTCTTTTCACACCGTGCCCCAGAGCGATAGAATTCAGAAGACCTTGAAAGAAAAGCTCAAAGAGAATATGGCCGACTTTAATACAATAACAGCTTTAAAAAAGAAAGAAAGAAAGAAAGAAAGAAAGAAAGAAAGAAAGAAAGAAAGAAAGAAAGAAAGAAAGAAAGAAAGAAAGAAAGAAAGAAAGAAAGAAAGAAAGAAAGAAAGAAAGAAAGAAAGAAA
>NW_024962334.1:18942029-18944438 GCF_019238085.1 Lagopus leucura
AAAAAGAAAAAGAAAAAAAGGAAAAGGAAAAGGAGATAAAAAAAAAAAAGAGGAAAAAAAAGGAAAAAAAAAAACCAAAAAAATGGCGTTGAATCGGAGCTACCGCTCAGAGATTACGTTTTCACACTGCAGTGCTTACCGTTTAAATCTGCTAAGCATTTTTAGACCGTGGATTAGCGAACTCGAATTCCCACTACCGTTCAAATAGCTGCGCCGCAGATATATTTCACAGGGTAAAAAGGGGAGAGCTTGACTTGTGACCGCTGGCAGGAGTAAGGTGACATTTTGGACCGGACCCCCGCTCCCGTGCGAGGCAGCCCGAGCTCTGCAGGAGGAGCGGAGCGGTCGCGTTTCCCCGCTCACCGCGCGGCCCGGCCGCAGGATTCGGACTCGCGGGCGGCGGAGCGGAGCATCCCCGGGCCCGGTGCGTCCCCGCGGGGCTGCGGTGACCCCGCTGCCTCCTCTCGGGCTGCGGGACACGGCCCGGAGCGCGGCGGCTCGCTCAGGTGAGTGATGGCCGGGACTGCGGGGCAGCGGGCTGTGCGCCGAGCCGCGGGGATCGCTCGTGTGCTGATCTCGTGGGAAAGCGTGTAAAACACCGCTGCGTCTTCCCACCTCTGCCCGCAACCCGCACCCATCGCCACGTCCACCGCCGCGTGTTCGGGGCCTCGGGTGGAGGTGTGTGTGTGTGTGTTCGCGTTATTTATTGCCTTCATTTATCGTCCAAAAGCTGTTGGCACATGCATTTTCAAGTACAAATTGCTGTTGTAGTACGTATTCCCCTCTCACTAATTCGCCGCCAGCGTGCTAAAATGCATCCTTGATATGCTAAATAAGAAAATATTCACCATCGATAATAATGAAAATAATGAATTCCCGCGACGCATTGCTTCACGACGTCCGTCCATATACGCGGCTCGGAAGGAATTAGTATTTATATTCCTCGCGTAGCCGGCAATGTTTTAAGACGGTGGTGGAAAGCTCGTTGTCCTGCCTTGTTGTGCGGAGATAGGCGAGCGAAAGTTTTAGTTGAAGGCATGGAAAAGTATACATATATACCGGAAGAGGGATTTGGAAACAAAACAAACACAGAACTAGAAATCCAACCGCGCACAAACCCAATATTTTCTCGGCTCCCCCAGAAGTGCAGCCGTTGCCCGTAGAACTCGATGTGTGGAGGGACGTTGAAGGACAGAGAAGCGCGTTACTACTGTGCAGTGAGAGCCTTCATCGAAACAAGCATGTCAGAGCCATATTTCATTCCCTGTGTAAAACGCGAAATACAATTCAAGATATATTTTTATTACTTCGCTTTCACTTCAAATAATTCTTGCGAGTTTCGGCGGTTGATAATCGAATTCCGAGTGTCGGGCCTTTTTTGTGTATTATCACCCAGCTACTGGCGTCCATAGTCCCCATAACCGGGAATTCCCATGGACAGAAGTGGCCCTTCGGCTGCGTTGCGGGCAGAGGGCATAGCATATGTTTTGTCTTTTTTTTTTTTCTTTTTCTTTTTTTCTTTTGTCCCACCGAGAAGAGAATCCGTATTTAATCTTTCCAATCTATCCGCTCCTCGAGCTCTTGGCAGAAGCGAAGGTGGTTTGCTGTGGGAAATAAAGTCTGACAGGAGCATATTTCCGAAAAGAAAAAAAAAAAAGAAAAAAAAAAAAAAAAAAAAAAAAAAAATAAAAGGGAAGAAGAAGGAAAGGAAGAGAGGGAGAACTGCAAAGATGTCTCTTTTTCCGCCTTCTTTATCTCAGAGACTTCCGCTTAAGGACGAGGAGCCCTTCTGAAGCGAAGGGGGAGAATATGGTGCTCAACACTGAGGTAATCAGAATAAAATCGCCCCGTGTTTGCAGAGCAGGGGCTTTATTTTGTATACGAACGAGCGGGTAAGCATCTCGGCCTTCAGCCTATGAACTAAAGTTTAGGGGGGAAAAAAACGACTAACCTTAAATGAAACCCCACTCCTCGTGCATTTCAGCATTATCCGTGGGCAGTGTGAGCAATAAAAGCAAGACAGCTTTTCATACGGAAAAAAAATTAAAATGATTTGGCAGGCGCTAAAAGGCCGTTTGTTGCCATTCGTAACTTTTTTTTGTTGCTTTTTAATGCACTTTAATGATGATTTGGAGAGATGGCTTCGTGCGTCTCCAGCCGGTGCGAGAGTCGAGAGAGAAGAGGGGGTCATAGGGGTGTCCGGCGTGTCGCGGAGGGGCCGTGGGGCCGTGGGTGCCGCCCGCGGGACTTTAACCTCATCGCGGGCCCTTCCCTGCCCCCGCCTCATGACCGGGCAGCCTCCCCCGTGAATGCAGTTGATTCATGAACTAGGGAACGAAATGCAAATGTTCATTAAGTCTTTCCTCCCTCCCTTCTCCCTCCCTCCCTCCCTCCGGCCTCCTCCCCCCC
>NW_024962334.1:18944538-18949451 GCF_019238085.1 Lagopus leucura
TTTTTTTTTTTTTTTTTTTTCGCTCCAGTGAATGGCTTCAACATGGCGTGCTGAAAGGCAGGAGGCTTTGCCCGCTCCTAGATCTGAATTGTGATTAAACATCCCCAAAGAGAGCATCTCCCTTCCTCCCTCGCTCCCCCGCCCTCTCCTCCCCGTGGCAGGGAGAAAAGCGCCCTCTGCTACGTAGGAAAGGTCAAGTCCTACAGCGCGCAACCCACGGTCATTACTGTACTGTGACCCGGGGTGTACTGGGGAGGAACGGACGGGTGTCCCGTGATCAAAAACACTTGGATTTTTTATTTTTTTCCCCTCTCTTTCTCTTGCGGTGGGATTCGATGGAATTAGACAGCATTTTAGCTTCCTGCCATCATCTTGTGTGTGTGCAAATCGACATCGGAAAGCATAGGGGACCGGGAGAAACAGAGAGAGGGAAAATAAACAGCTCTGACAGCAGTGATAATAACGGCAACGATCCTAATTAGCCCGTGGTATCGCTGCGTTTTGCAATCAGGCTGGAGCTGGCAGGAAGGACGCTGTGCCCTAATGGCTACACTTCTCTTCGTTCAAAGGCAGGCAAACAGCAACTAGAGCAACAAAATAAAAAATATGTATATAAATCCAAACCAGCAGAGACCCGAGTCAATGGGAGATCGAGAAGGAATGTTTTGTGGACCGGGGATATTTAAGCAGTAGGGGAGAAAACCAAAAAATGTGCGCTCCATCCTCACTGCTGCGGAGGTCTCCAGCCCAGCGCAGGATCCTAGCTGTCAGCCTCTGCGGGGATTGATCTTTGCACAGGAGAGACACGTCAGGATGCTGGGGTAAGATTTTCCTGCTCTTCCTGGAAGTGAATGTTTGTCCTCTCCCTGTGTTCGGTGGTGAATGAAGCCACGAAGCCAACAACAAACCCACCCGCACGGTCCCGTGCGTGACTCGGAAGGCCTTTGCGGAGGGTTTTGCAGTGCTCCGCTCCCCCCCCGCGCCCACCCACCCTCCCGGCTCTGTGCGTCCCACGCTCACTGGGAGAGGGGTGCGGAGGCTGCGGGGTGATGCTGACAGGCACGGGAAGCCGCTCCCAAATGTAAGCTCGTTTCTCCAGCCGACTCCACCTTTCCCAGAGCTGCCTCTTCGCAGCCCAGCATAGGTGGAAAAAGGGAAGGCTCCCGGCAGGCGGGGGGCCGGGAGAGCTGGGGCAGAGCGCAGGGTGCGGGAGCGCTCGCAGTCGGGGCTGTGGCTCTCTGGGCTTTGTACGTCGGTAGCGTTGGGTCGGGCGGCTCTGCGAAGCGGCTCCCGGCTGCTATTTATCCCCGGTCGTCTGTGCGTGGTCGCCTCTGAAATTATTGTACTCTTTGATGAGACGGGGAGGAGGGTCGGACGCTCTGTGTGGGATGATACGGGGAAGGATGTGAGAGGCGGGTTAACCTGTCTGCTGGTGGCCAAGGCTTGGGCGTGTGTCTGGGGAAGGAAACGCGGGCCGGGCGCTGCAACCTGCCGGCTTACAGCGATCAGGGGGCGTCGGAACCGCTCTGGGCTGAACACTCCGGGCAATGCGCGTGTATTTATTCCTGAAAAATTGGCCTCGGCCGTCGGCTTGGGTTGGCAGTAATTTTCGATTACTACTAGGGTGTTTGCAACGCTTTGGTCTTACACCTCGATGTGCCCTCGGGCACGCGTAAAAAACGATAATTTGAATACCAGGCCATCTTGGATGAGCTCCGGCTGCGGCCAGCTGTTGGCTACCATTTAAATACGGCAGGTTTTGCAAAATGGAAACACCGGGTCGTGTGAGCGCTTGGAGATGAGAAGTAAACCAAAAAGGGAAAGGCTGCGAATGGCAGCGCCGGTGCGGCCCCGGCTCCTTTCTGCGATGTCGGAGCGGCTCTGCTCGCAGCGCTGCGGTGCGGCACCGGGAGCGGGAGCTCAGCCCGCACCGCCCGGAGCAGCCATGTTGGGTGCACGGAGAGCTCTGCCCTTGCGGGTGTCTTTGCGTGACAGAGAGAAGGACAGACAAGCGAGCGGTTCTCCCGGAGCCTGCTTGGCTGTGCGGGGCAAACGGCTCCGTGCGAACTGAATGAGTGTTTTCAGCTCTGGTTTTAGACCAATAGATTGCTGTGAAGGTCGTTATCCAAGTACAGGTAACTCCATTATAACGCAGCTCTGAGAAGCCATCCAAATACGAAGTTCGGGCTTTCAAGTCGTTGATTTGACAGCCCCGGCACTGGGATACTTCCTGTGCCCGCCCCCTGAGCTATCCTGAGGAAGAAGCGTTCTCACTCCGGTGGGTTTCACGATATGTGAAAAAGGCTCTCCTATAAAGTTAGCGGTGTGGCACAGTAAAATCCTCTGTGTTTCTTGGCGAGTCGGGCAAAAATACAAAGGGGGGGAAAAAAGAAAGAAAGAAAAAAAAGCAACTTTATAAATCACTGTTAAAAACCAGTGTGCGTTGGAGAAAGCCTCATATCCTATAAAATTCAATGCTACTGAGAATCCCGGTCGATTATCTCGACTCGAATTGCTGTACCGAGTGCAGTAAAGTTGCACCACGGCATCACGGAACGGCGTGACTTCGAACTGCGCGTCCCGGCATTGAGACATTTCGATTTCGGTAGTTTTTCTGCTCCTGATACGGAGGGCACGTTCTCTATAGCTCGTATTTCTCGTGTGTTGCTTGCTCGGAGCTCGGAGGGAGAAGGATTCCCTTTTGTAAGAGGCACGGCGGCTTGATTTTTTTTTTTTCTCTCCGAATATATTTCCTGGATTAACAAATCTAAGGTCAAGTTCAAGGCATCCGTTGTAGCGATACTTTTAAACGTAAAGCGACGTGGGAATGTTTGGGAGGAGGTTTTTTTTTTTTTCCTTTTTTTTTTTTTTTTTCTGTTTTTTTTTTTTTTTTTTTTTTCTTATGTATAGGGACGCGGCGTTCCGGGCTGCGGGAGAACTTTGCACGGGAACACCGGAAGGCTGTGGCCGTGTGCGGGGATCTCCGCCTTGTGGGACAGCCCCGCACTTCCCAGGGCTCGCTGGGGACGTTCAGTAAACGCTCGGATTAATCCCACGTAAAACCATTGGGCGTGAAAGGTAGCTGCAAGCTGCCGGCCGCCCCCGGCGCCAATGTCCCGGTTTTTATTGTGGATTCGGGTGGGGACCGGTGGGAAGAGGCTGGGTTCGGTATCGGGGGGAGATAACGGAAAGAGTTGGCTTTCGGGTTCGTTCTCGAGCCCGCCGCTCGGTGCGGACAGCCCTCCCTGCACCTTGTTGGTTTTTTTTTGTTTTGTTTTGTTTTGTTTTGTTGTTTTTTGTCAGAGCACACCTGCACCTGTAGTTGGCTCCATAAGGGGAGGAAAGACTGGTTGTGCCTTTTCACGTTTCGAGAAGGTCTTGAAGAGCTTTCAAGTGCAGAAAAGGAGACAGTGACGGCAGCATCCCCAGTCAGTCAAACTGCGAAATACTTGACCGTCTACGATCGAGCCTCCTTATGCCCTCTTTGTTGCCAAATCTCCCTGTACTGTCTGTCGGAAGCAAACCGCGAGCAGTAAACATAACCTAAATTTTAGAGGGTCTTCAGAGAGACCGAGGGGGGGCACAATGCTGGGGAGGCGGGCTGTGGGGCACACGGCGATGAGAAACCCTCCGCGCTAGTAAAGATGCTGGGTGTGCATGACGACAACAAATAGTTCGGCTGCAAAAGGGCAAGAAAATAGTTCTGGGGAAAGGAAAGCCTTCTTGCCGCAATAAGCTTCCTGTTCTGAAAACTGCGCTCAGTGTTTGTGCTTGCTGATACAGTAGGAGGCAGGGTGAGTTCAGAAGGAGCGATCCATCCTCGCAGAGGGATGCAAAATGTCGTGTTTGGTGGCCAGAGACGGGCAGATCTCTTTAGGTCCGGAGCTCAAGCTGAGAGGTGGAAAAAAATACCTCCCTGCAACTTTTCCATCTCTGCGACTAAAAAGAGAACGTGACAGAGCAAAGGAAAGAATCTCGGTAATTGATATTAAAAATCGATCTAAATTTTTCTGCGCCCAGATGAGCACAGCCCTTCGAGAAGTTCAGGTCTCCAAAATAACGCAGTGAGATTCAACGCAACAAACAAGGCGGAATCACCTTGCCTCGGGTCCGGTTTACCTCTGCCCTTTCTCGTTTCACATAGTCTGCAGTTCCCTACGCAAAATCACAACCATACAGCTCGGGTTCGGGACACAAATAGCTGCTCTGTGTCACAGCATGGGGTTTCCTTCTCGCCGCTTTCAAAAATTACTTCAGATTATGGGGTAAACCAGTATTTGAAAAATCGTATCGAAGTATTGTAGCACTTCCCTCCATCACGGCGTTAAAGAGAATTTAGGTTTTTGGTGGTGGTGTTTTGGTTTGACTTTAACAGAAGGATACGCTCTTTCCCTAACGGACAAAAGGCAAACAGAAAAGAACAAGCGCCTGTTAAGACCTTCTGAGCTCGAAATACTTTAAATCCAAACAATAACCACGCTTTTCTGAAGCTGCATTCCTGGCCAATTTTGAGAAGAATTATCGCCTTCTGGCATTATTTTCATTGGAAAAGAGGGAAGGTGGCGAGAGAGCCGTGAATTCCCTCATCCTACATTTTTCTAATAAGACTTCGTAGGCTGTCATCAGCCTACACGCTTACAAAGCGCCTACGAGAAGAGCCTACGAGACTCAAACCGGCAATCGGGAATATTTCAATTAGCTCTACCCGACAACGAATGCCTTTTAGCACACGTTGCTGCTGTTAATTGCAGGCACCCACCCTACCGGCAAAGGTAAACGCTCGGCTTTCCGCATTTTTAAAACAAAACAGAGCCGAGGGGAAAGAAAAAAAAAAAAAAAAAAAAAAAAAAAAAGGAAAAAAAGGAAAAAGAAAGAAAGAGGTAAAAAAAGAAAAAAAAAACCCGCAAAGGAGG
>NW_024962334.1:18949551-18959328 GCF_019238085.1 Lagopus leucura
AAAAAAAAAAAAAAAAAAAGACAACAATTTGGATACTATAGAACTTGACCTTTCGGAGAACAGCGGCAGTAAGTTAAACAGTCCCCTTTGCACGCGATGTGTATACATAGAGCCGCGCTATCGAGGCGTCCCGGCTCTGTTTATATTCCTCCAAAGAAGAGCTGTAGCTTTCCCCCGCTTTGTTTAGCTTAGCTAACCGGGTGACCGTGCTCCCAGCCTCTCTGCCTCTTGGCCACGTCCGTCCTTTGCAAAACGTTCTGCAGCAGCAGAGCTGCAAAACTCGCAGCGTTTTGAGTCTCCCTAATCCGGCTGAAATACTCGGGGAGGCGGAACGAATGCATTTTGCTTCTCCAAACGCAATGCCTCCCTTTGTTGATGTTGTTTTCGTCGGGCTTAGGAAAGGGAAGGCTCGATTTTCCCCCTTCCTCGACACGGAAGTCCCAATTACTGTATTAAAAGAGCAATTCAACGTTGGACCAAATAATCGACATTGATAATTGTGCTGAGCGCAGCAACCTAACAGCAGGCTCCCTGCAATTACCCACACATTCCGAGGCTTTAAGCGAACATTATCTCTGTTTCACTTAACAGCAAATAAAGCAGAGAACAGTCCATGCCGGGCGTGTTTTCTCGCTCCCTGCCTTCCCCGGAACTCTCCCGATGGCTGGGAAAGGCGTTTTGGGGTCCCCCCGCCTTGAAAAGTGGATGAAACCAATATGCTGCTTGAGGGGGTGTCGGGTTTTTATTATTATTCTTATTTTTACTTTTGGGAGCGAGCAGCGGGGAGGAGCAGTCTCAAAGTAGGCATCGGGGCCGCACGTGTGCGCGCTGTGCCCGCGCACACACACGCCCGGTTCGCAGAGGGTGGCCGGGCTGCAGCCTCCCCCGGTACCCCCCACTCCCCCTAACGCCTCCCCCTTGCCTCGATTTCCCTTTGTGTGCAGGAGCTGCCCCCACCTCGGGCACGTACAGCCTTGTGCCAGCGCTGCCCCGGCTCTGCCACGGGGTGAACGCGGGGGGGGGAGGGGGGGGCCGCAGCCGGGCCAAGTAGGTGGCGTCCCGGGGCCGGGCAGCCCTGTCGTGTCTGCTCTGACACAAGCTGAAGTTGACTGCCAAAGTGCTATAAAACCGCAGGTCAGTCTAGAACTGTTTTCGGTTCTCCTAGACGCGCCGCGTTCAATTATAGCCTTAAAAGCCGTAATACAAGTGCAAGAATTTGTTTGCCATCACCCAGAGGCGGGGCGAGGCTCTGCAATGGTGGCGCCTTTGTTATCTCAAAGTCACCGAAATCCCAACGCTGCCTCTCTGTGCGCGGGGAGGGGCGGCAGTGCGGGGGGACGGGGGGGGGCACGGTCCGTGCCGGGTGCCCAAAGAGGGCTCCCACCCCTCGACCCCCCGCCTTCCTAGGCGAAGAACCGGGATAGAAATGAGATGCGTTAAAGAAAAAGCCAACCAGAGCTCTTGCACCCCCCCACCCCAAGTTAGAGGAGGGGGGAGAGAGGGAGAGGGAGAATCCCCAAGCGTTTTTACAATCCCCAAACGACAACGCAGTCTTCTGCTAGCGGTTTTGACGACATGCGATCCCTTTCCATCCACTTTCTAGCAAACACGTCAAGCCTGAAGATTAATTCACTAATTTCAAGTTCAGCTCGCAGACACGCAGCGAGCATAAGAAGTTCTCGCAGCAAACCAAAATAAAGAGTTCATTACGGGGATACGTCCGGAGCGTTTGATTTGTGAACGGTAACCCTTGTAAAATAAGAAAACGGCATATAAACATTAATGCTAATAAATTAGTTTACTCCACTACAAAGTAATTACTCGATAATATTGAATTTACAGCTCGAATTCAAATGCATCAGTTAACTATAACGTAGAGAAAATACATAATGAGAATTTTTTTTTTTTTTTTGCAAGCAACATGATTAGATTTGTTATCGAGTCGGTTATGATAAGCTGAGCAATAAATAAACAAATCGATGTTGATATTTAAATACCGAAGTTCTCCAGAATTTACTATAGAACTTTCTCCGGATATATAAATAGTCCCCCATTGCCACTGGGGCACAGACCTAGAGCTCCATCTGATTTTATCAGAGCACCGACACCACAACAGCCTTTTGCCGCTCTATTTTTCTGTTATGATTAAATCCAGCCGGAACCCAAATGTTTCTTTTCTGAAATCGAGCATCAGAACAGCAAAAAAAAAAACTTTTTATTATTTTTCCCAACAGCCGAGGGATGTCCATGCCTCAAAAGGTGCTGTATTCTTTGGCGTATTTCTCTGTTTTCTTTGGCTGCTCTCGTTCGGTGGGGTGTGCATTTTTTATTGGCAGAGAAGTACTTTTTAGTCTCTGCCCTGTACAATCCGCTTTCTATATCATCCCTTTCATGCAACAATAGTAAAAATTTAACCACGTTTTTAAAATAGGTCTCCCCGGGTCTCAGCCTTCGGCGACGGTACGAGGCAGAAAGGAAAGGATCTCGGGACGGCGAGTTTGTTCCTAGGGGTTAACAGTATGTCAAATAATTTTAACTGGGCTTCTGGCAATTAAAGCCGGAGTATTTGTCGAAGCGGGGCAGCCCTACATCCACCGGTTTTCCGAGCGGTTAGAGGCGGTGCGGACGCGAAGAGATCAGCAAACGCTTTTTAGCCCAGTGCTCTGCAGTTTAAAAGGCTTTTCTGGCGTGGCAAATAGGCAGGGGATGGTTCGGGGAGGCGGGGGTGGCGGTGAGGAAAGCGAACCTGCGTTCTGGGAATCCAATACTGCTAAGTACCTCTGGTGAGGCTTGGCTGGAGCCGCACGGGGTATTTGAGGTTAATATGTAAGGGAGGGAAGGAAGACACTAAGCGCTTCGGAAGTGAACATGAATGCAAGCATGTAATCTATTCACCATGAAAATCAGTGCAGACTTGACCCAGGCACATTCTTGCTAGGAAGGTTTCCAGCAAAACCCTGCAGGGCGAGGGGGCTTTAAATATATATATAATTTTTTTGTGGGGAGAGTGGGGGGTGGGGAGGTGGGGGGCATGGGGTGAACCTGAAGACCCAACCAAGGCAAATGTACCAAAAATAAATAAATAAGGAAAAAAATAAAAGGGGAGGAAGCCATCAACCCTAAACTGACCGCTTTCCCAAAGAGCGCTTCCTGCTAGGAAGCAGCTTTCTAGAAGGAGTCGTTGCTTCATTTCTCCTGCTCCCTTCCTTTCGGAGCCTGCCAACGAGCCGCCACACACCCCAGCAAGCGAACAAACAAACAGAGAGCTCTCACCTAGCCCTGTGGGCATTGCTAAGTGCTGCAGAGCCAGGGGGTGCGAGGGGCCGGGCGCTAAGTGTGGGGCAGTGCCGAGCGGTGCCTTTGTATCCTGCACTGTATCGGGGCCAACCTGCGCGCTGCTGCGCTGTGCTGCGCTGGGCTGGGAGGGCGGCGGGGGCGGGCGGCGCGGAGCCGTGCGGTGCGGGTGCGGGGCCGCGCGGTGCGGGTGCGGTGCTGTGCGGGGCCGTGCGGTGCGGGGCCGCGCCGCGCCGCGCCGATCTGTTGCTTCCCCCGAGATGGCTACAAAGAGGCGCGGGCCCGCAGCCGCCGCTTGTCAATTTGCACGGCGCGTCACGTGGCCGCACCTCCCCGCCGAGGCCGGAGGCTCTCCACGTCAGCTTACGTCTCCCAATTTCTTACTTCACGGATCTGCTTCAAAGGGGCAGCTGCGCTAGAGAATCATGTTAAGCTCAGCTAATGCGGAGAAGCCGAGGTAGCCCTAATGATGGATTTTGATGAGCGTGTTCCTTGTTCCTCTAACATGTATTTGCCAAGTTGTACGTACTACGTCTCGGGTCCTGATTTCTCCAGCCTCCCTTCTTTTCTGCCCCAGACCCCGTCTTCTCGCCCTATGACATACTCCTACTCCTCCAACCTGCCCCAGGTCCAACCCGTGAGAGAAGTGACCTTCAGGGAATATGCCATTGATCCCTCCAGTAAATGGCACCCCCGGAACAACCTGCCCCACTGCTACTCCGCAGAGGAGATCATGCACAGAGACTGCTTGCCTTCCACCACCACCGCCAGCATGGGCGAGGTGTTCGGCAAAAGCACCGCGAACGTCTACCACCACCCCAGCGCCAACGTCTCCTCCAATTTCTATAGCACGGTGGGCAGGAACGGGGTCCTGCCGCAGGCTTTCGACCAGTTTTTCGAGACGGCGTACGGCACGGCGGAGAACCCGTCCTCCGCGGACTATCCGCCGGACAAGAGCGGCGAGAAGGCGCCCACGGCCGCCGGGGCGACGGCGGCAACTTCAAGTTCGGAGGGCGGCTGCGGCGGGGCGGCGGCGGCGGGGAAGGAGAGGCGGAGGCGGCCGGAGAGCGGCAGCAGCCCCGAGTCATCTTCCGGCAACAATGAGGAGAAATCCGGCAGCTCCAGTACGTATAAAGGCAGCGCCCGAGCGCTTTCGGAGAGGGACTTGGAAATGTAGCGCACCGCCGCTGTTAAATTTTTATATGCTGTTTTATAAGCATATAAGGTTTATGAAGGGCCTTTAGATTTCCCCCAACAAAACTTTGTTATAAAAGGCGAGATCACGTGTTTAGTGCTGAAATTGGCCGTGAAATACCCACCGGGCGACGGATGCCTTTAAAAAATTTTCTTTCTCCTTCCTCTTTTTTTTTTTTTTCTTCTTTTTTTTTTTTTTTCGGGAATCGTAATAAAGGGGGGCTCTGCGGTCGGCTCTCGAAAATATAATAACGTGCGTCGGGCGCCTGTAAATTCGGCAGAGAAGGGCGATCCCGGCTCCTTTGATACCGATGTAATCCCGTGATTTTATAAAAGCCATGTGTTGCACCGGGAGCCTAGTTAGGAGCCGCATTCAAAGCCATCGCCGCTTTAACGATTGCGCTCGAGCCGCGTTGAGCAGATAAAGTAGCCGCCTGAACTGTAGCAATATATTAAAAGAAACAAATTAACCTAAAGCTGGCCTTTTTGTCTAAAGGAAGCCATTTTACCCGGGCGCTGTGGCAATTACGCGTTGCCTTCTGTCCAACAGTTTGTTACTTACAATTGTTATTCAATCTGTCAAAGGCTGATTTTTTTATGTGGGCTTTTTAAAAGGCAACGCCAGTATACAGCTCGGGGAAAAATACCTCGACAATGAACTGTACCAGAAAAGGAAGTTTTTAAAGGGGTAGCGGCTAGATTGAATGCAAAGGGCTTCTGAGCCTCGAGCCCTTTTCTATTGCGCTTAATGAACTTTAAAACCGCGGCGGCTAAGCGCGAGGAGAACACCCCGAGATGGTGGCCGAGCGTGCTGGAAAGCTGCCGGCAGAGCGTGCGGCTGCCGCGGGCGCGGGGCTGCGCCGTGCCGGGGCCGCGCGGTCGCTCTCGGCCTCCGGAGCGGGGAACGGAGCTCCGTGGGGTGCCCGGCTGCTGCGGGGGCGGCGGGGGGCGGCCGCTGCCCGATCTCAGCTCGCCCGGCTCCGGCCGAGCCGCCTCCGGGGGCTTCCTCCCTGCCTCTCGCCCCTTCCTCCCGCGGAGCGAGGCCTCAGCCCAGCTTCCCGGCGGGATTCCGCCCTGCCCGGGGCCGGAGGCGT
Organism: Lagopus leucura; assembly: GCF_019238085.1. Lineage (NCBI taxonomy): Eukaryota > Metazoa > Chordata > Aves > Galliformes > Phasianidae > Lagopus > Lagopus leucura. The sequence goes on from NW_024962334.1 coordinate 18,955,134, forward strand.
CCCGGTGGGTCCCGGCTCCCCGCAGCTCTCTGTGCGCTCAGTCCTGCGGCTGCCCAGGGCGGCCGCGGATCGGGCGGAATGAGCGTTGTAGCGTGTCGAGGTGCTTTACCCCTCTGTCCCCCCGTCCCGGCCCCGCCGTGACAAACCCTTCTGCCTTTTCTCGCTCCACAGGTGGACAACGGACCCGTAAAAAGAGATGCCCCTACACCAAATATCAGATTAGAGAGCTAGAAAGGGAATTCTTCTTCAGTGTCTACATAAACAAAGAGAAACGCCTCCAGCTCTCCCGAATGCTCAATCTGACCGACCGCCAAGTAAAAATATGGTTTCAAAACAGAAGAATGAAAGAAAAAAAAATTAACAGGGACCGATTACAATATTACTCAGCTAATCCACTACTCTAAAACTCGTAGCGTTTTTCAAGACGAGATTAAATTCAGATTTTGCCCTTGACAAGGTCAAGCCACGAGGTTACGTGGAGGAAGGAGGTGTGTATCTGACGGGACTCGAAGAAACCGAGGTTTTCCATACATGTAAATCTGCTCTGGACCTTCCATGACGGTTTATTGTTTTGTCTATATATTTACGTTCCAACTGGAATCGGTTTGATTTTGCCACACGTGGCGTCCATCCATTTCCACCGCGCGCGTCACCTCCGAGCGCCCGGCCCACGCCTCTCACCTTCCCGCACCGCGTTGGGCAGATCCGGGAAGGGACAGGGCTGTCCCCGTGTCCCGCTGCCCCCTCGGAGCGTGGCGTGGGCACCGGCACCGCGAGCGGCCGCAGCCAGGACGCAAACTTTGGGAAATGATCTCTCGTCCTTCCCGGAAGGAAAATGTCTGTGGTTGAAGCAGTGCGCCATTGCCAATGGGTTTGAGAGGGGAATTAAGGGAGGGGGGAGAGAAGTAAAAGGGGGGAAAGAGGGGGGGGGTGACATGCCTACACCTTCACGAGTCTGACCACGAGCAGTTGTAACACGGATGTAGGATGGGTACAATAGTGTTTCCTTTGGGGTGGGAGGAAGCGGGGATGGGGGTGGGAAGAGAAAGAAATGAAAGACTGAAATATTTACTTTAAAAAGAAAAAATCAGGTATAAATTTGCCATACATCGCAAAGAAACAATCACTGAAAAGAAAAAGGAAAAAAGCAAACAAAACAAAACAAAGCAAAGATTTCTCAAATTATAACTAGCACTCATTTTATTTATGACAACGGCCTGTGCGTTGCCATCTTTTCGGAGACAAATCATATTAAAATGCTAAAAATAAACCTTTTTTTAAAAAGCGTGAATTTCAGCGTTTTAAAAGAAAAAAAAATACGGAGAGGAAACTGACCTTCTGGCTTCTGGCTCACAAACTTTCTTCAGGAAATACCTGTGGAGAACGACAGTTTAGCAAATACCACACAACACTTAATTGAAACTTGGAGTTGTGCAATGCGCTAACGTTGGATCATTAAAATAACTCAATTGCATGCTCTTGTAAAGGTGACCAGTGAGGAGTTTAATCAGAAGCCAAACAGTGTAAATACGGTCATTTTGTTGTCGTCTACTTTAAATGTCACGAGCTCTACTTTGTCGCCCAGCCGACGGATGCAAAGAACGGAGAGTTGTTCGGAGTTATTTTAAGTATCTATAAATATATATATTTCCCTGCAGGAACCAAAGCGTGGAAGAAAAAAAAAAAAAAAAGGAACCAAAAAAAAAAAAAAAAAAAAAAAAAGCAATTTTAAAAAGAAAAAGAGGGAAAAAAAGGAAAATATTTAAAATTCTATATCGGTTTACAAAGGCTACGGAGTTCTATCGTTAAGGTAATTTGCTGATGAGAATATCTGAATGTATATTTCATACAGGAGCGATGTTTTACAAGACTTGTAAATAATAAAAAAGAGGAACCCATGACCTATTTTATTCGAACGCCTTTTTTTTTTTTTCATTTTTTTTTCTCCTATTGGGCTGAAGGGTGTGGGGTTTCTTTACATGTGCAACAAAGTGGTGATAAGGAAGTTTTTTGATGAGTAAATTTACCAAATGGATGTAAGTTCTTTGTCACGGTTCACCAAACGCAGTATCTTTATATGCCATCACTGTTTTCCATATGTATCGACTATGTGTATATACCGTTTTCTTTTAATATCTGAAAGTACTTGGTTGCATGTATACAGTGGAACAGCGCACAAGGCAAATAAAAACAATGGAAACTTTCTCTTTTTCATTCTGGCGTCGCGTTCCTGCATGTCGCTTTGCCTGATGTGGCTTTGGCACCCGAAATTCCTCATGACCTTGTGGGGTCATTTGGGGAGAAACGATTGTCCTTTTGTAGAGCTCGGCTGTTAAGTCTTCTGCCTTGGTGTGGCCAAGCAGACGTGGTCTGGTTAGGAAAGGAAGGTGGAGAAGGCTCCTCGTTAGGCCGTGTCCTTGTCCTGTGGGGTGAGGTCCCTTGTCACACCGGCATGTGACACCGCAGTGTGCCCCACCACGTGTGGCAGTGTAAGCGGTGCTGGGAGTGCTTGAGACTCATTTTAGAGACCCGTCCCTAAATAAAAGGGACGGACGAGCCCTCTGTGGATGGAGGGCTCAGGAGGATGAGGGCCCTAAGAAAACCATTGCCTCCTTCGAGAAAAAAACGCGCCTGGCAGCGCGGTGGAAATGGGCCGGCTGGGGTTGTCCTTGATCTCCAGGGCAGGGAGGGGTGGGATGGGGCGGGGGGAGGGCTGCAGGGAGAAAATAGATGGGGGGGAGGACCAAACCAAAACAATGGCTGGGATGGGAACGTGTTTTGGGAAGAGCAGCCGAATGTTGAGTGTTGACCCCGGTCTTGATCGGGAGAAGAAAGTACATTCTGTTTTCACATTGTTTGCTGGCTTTGAACTTCTGTATTGCTTGGACATCACCCATAACCTTGAGGTGAAGCACTCCCACTGACGCGGGCCTTGCTGACAACCACCGCCGGCCAGACAGCGCCTCGGCGGAGGGAGCGCTGAAAAACGAAGGGAAGGGAGGCTCTGGTGTTTGTTTGTTTGTTTGTTCGTCTGTCTGTCCGCGGGGAAGGCGAGCCGAGAGGGGACGGACGGACGGACAGGCAGCAGGCAGGGAGAGAGGGACGGATGGGGAGCGGACGGGCAATGAAAGTTTAGCGAGAAAGCTTCCTTTCCCTGTTAAAAATTAACTGGCATTCACGGCCAATCCCAGAGACAGTTAAACTACGGAGTTTCTCCGCTCGGGGTTTGATTTCCTAGCCCAATAAAATCGCATCCTCTGTGTTGCTGTGACAATGCGGCCATAAAAAGTGTCCGTGACTTGTCCGCTCGCAGAGGCGGAATGCACCGCTATAAAGGCGGCGGCTGCCGCGCCGGGCGGAGCGGGAGGTGAGCGGCCGGCGGCCCGCGGCGGGGCCCGGGGCTGCGCGGGACGGCGCGGCCGCCAGATGGCGATCGTCAGATCAATGTCAAAGCCGCCGGCCGAGGAGAGCAGCCCGGCGGAATCTTGGCCTTTGTTCACTTCGCGGCCGCACGCTCAATTAGCGCGAGGGACCCGGCGGAGGTCGGGCCGCGGGGCTCCGGCGTAGGCGATGCGCGGAGGTAAGTGCTCTGTGCGTGCCCCGCGGCCAGAGGGGACGGCGGGTGCGGTGCCAACGCGGGGCGCGGGGAGGGCCGGCCTCGGCACCGGCAGTGGAAGCGGAGCTCGAAAGTTGGTGATTAAAGCGGTGAATGAACGTCGCAGGGGCTTTCTGAGGCGCTGCTGACCTTTTTCTGTTTCTTGGTAAAGTTTTGGCCGGCGGCGTGGAAAATCCACGGTATCTGGAAATACTTTTTTTTTGCAGAGAAACTCGTAGATTTCTTCCAGTTATAAAAATTGTAGCGCTGGAAATATTATGAAACTTGACATTTATGTGGGGAACAGTAGGTGTCTTCAATCAACTAGATCTATGGCAACCCAGACTACAAATGACAGACAATTCTGACGATCTTATTGGACTTGAACTGTAGTTTAGTTAGGGTCGCTTGGTAACTTAAAAGGAGAGCCTGCTTCCTCGCAGCTGGATGCAGCCTGTGGTAAACAAGTTTTGACACACTTATGCTCAAAACTAAGCATGCTGTTGCACGTTAAGTCAGCATGCATGAAGGACCAGATTGGCCGGCCGTCCACCCATCCATCCATCCATCCATCCATCCATCCATCCATCCATCCATCCA
>NW_024962334.1:18961838-18969359 GCF_019238085.1 Lagopus leucura
CCCTGGCGTCCACAATATTCTTTAAAATTTCTTTTAAACGGGGGTTAAGCTCCGAGGGACACGTTGTTAAGCGCCGGCAATGCGGTAGCTACACCCAGCGCATGCCAAATTAGCTCAGTTTAGTCGGAATTGACCATTATCTTTTATAGTTAAGAACCAAGCGCGCGTTATTAGTTTTACTTCAGTGGGTTTGATGATGCCGGTTACTATTTGCCTTGGCCTTGTTAGCGATTAAAGAAAGCGGAGATAATGCAGCTCCGAGCGGAGTTCACGATCGAGGCGGAGTGCCCCGGCAGCCACCCGGCGTAGGGCTGAGGACCAAACGAGCGGCCCCGACCGGCGCTCCCGACGGCAGATCCCGCACGATCGGAGCTCTGCCTTCGGGCACAGCCACCGAGAGCCGAGCCACGACCCCTGTGCCGTCGAACCCTCGGGGGCCTGAGTGAGGGGAGGAAGAGAAATGAGGCTAAAATCTGGTTTTCTTCTTCCGAATCATCTCTGTCCTCAGCGCCTTTTGTCTGATGTAGTCTGCGTTAGCACTCGAGAAGGTGGAAGCGGCCAACTCGCGTTTGTTGTGATGCGTTTTGGGCCCCTTTTATTCAGGAGGATCTCGATGTCCTTTTAAGGGCCTTTCCTCGCTTTAATCCAATTTTTAAAAGGGAGCTGCTTATTTTAAAAACAGCTTTGGAAGGATTTCAAGCGTTACTCCTCGATTCCGTACGGTTTTTAGGTTTGCAATCCATTCCTATTTAATTTGGCAAATGCAAAACAAACATACCGCAAGAGCAGACTTCCCCAGAGTAATTTTTATACCTGACTTGTGCAGAGAAATGTATTGGGAGCGTGGAGCTGGGGCTCACGTTTCACTTTATTTAGATCTGCATTTATAACGCTAAGCCTATTGATAATAGCCTTCCTGTATAGGAACCAATAAAATGGTTCCTTGCACGGTATTAATTTTGTTAGCGGTGATACGGCCCTCAGAGGAATCTGATAAGGGTTTGTCCATCACGCGTTAACACATCTCGCATTTGGGAAACACAAACGGTATTACGGGAGGAAACGTAGGGACAACCTCGGAGGGTTTCCGCAGGGTGTCGGGCCCCCTCCTATCCCCCATCCGACAGAAGATCCCGCTCGGCACTCAAGGGTAAGCCCGAGAACGCTGGGAATATAGGGCGCCTTTCCATCAAGGTTTTATGGCGACTGTGAAGTTGTAACGACCTCTCCCTGCCGCAGCCTTCTAGTTGACGAAGACGGAGCCTCGGGAGGGCCCCAGCAGAGCGGCTTGCTCACTTGTGTCCCGCTGCCCCAGAACTACCCGTCCGGAGCAATGGCAAAACTGGGGAGAAAAAATAAAATAGTAATTTCCCTCTTGTAGGCGACCGCTTACCCCGGAGACCACGTGAGGCGTGTCAGAGCCGGGGGTGGGGGGACAGCGCTTCCCTCCGGGGCTCTCTGAACGCCAAGGGTAGGGCCGGGACGCGGCACTCCGCGGGGCTCTGGCGAGGGCAGCGGGCAGAGCCGCCGCATCTCTTCCGGCCTCCCGGGAGCGGGGCCGCCGGCTCTGCTTCCCCGGGAGGAGATGCCGCGGGAAAGAAGAGCGAGCTCTGCCGCTCTCGGGTGGGCAGCGAGAGCTGGAAAACCTCGAGTAGTCCCAGGCTCCTCTCCGGCTGGAGAAGCCTTAATTCCTCTGGCCAGGCAGGCAGGCGACTTCAAAATGGCCTAAGCGAAAGATGATGGAAGTGAAAGCAAGAGATCATTAAGCGATTCATTAAAAAATCTATGTGTCTCTCTGTCTGCGTGCCTGTCTGTCTGCTATCTGTCTGCTCCCTCCGCCACAATTACAAATTGGCAGGACAGAGCTGTCTCCTATCTCAGGATTCATCTGCGTATCCTTCTCTCTATTATTTAATGCAGCGCTTGCGACAGAGACGGTGCTTCTGGAGAGGAGAAGAGTGAATGATCCAAAAGGGAGGGGTGGGGGAGGGGAGGACCTGGAGCGGGGGGGGAAAATAAAAATGATCGCCCAAATATAAACACGCCAATAAACAGGGTGCGCAGCATCGTGCGAGCATCCATCTGAGCTGCTCACGTCTGGATTCTTTCTGTGGCATATGTCTGGCTTTGGATTTTAAATGGCAATCAGACCTCGGGAAGAATCCAGCGTTAACTACAGCATTAGAAGCTGCAACCGCACAATTAATCCTCCAGAGTGGCACTGCTCCCTCCGAGATTCCTAAGCGCAGCAGCCAGCTCTTTATCTCTTGGAAATGTTAGCTGGGGGTGATATGGGGCTGAAAGGGCTCCCTCCCTTTCAGGGTTTCGAACGCAGGAGACACCAGGGCCCTTTACAGTTCCCGACGATTGTGATAAACAATAACACGTCTCTCATTCTTAAAAAAAAAAAAAAAAGAAAAAAAAAAGAAAGAAAAAAGAAAAAAAAAAGAAAAAAAAAAGAAGAAAAAAAAGAGACAATCAAATAAAACGAGCAGAGCCTGAGCATAAAACACAGGGAGAGCCGCGGCTTTATTAATTTCGTGACACACACACGGGCTGCTCGGGGAGGTGAGCACGGATCGCTTCCGGAGAGCCCGACCGCGGGGAGAGAGGAGCGATAATAAAAGCTTCATCTGGCCGCGGTCGCAGCCGGGGTGTCATAAACACCGCCGCGCAGAGCGGTGCGTGGGGCAGAGCGGAGAGAGCCGGGAGCCGCCGCCTGCCCCGCTCCGGCCCTGCCCCGCCGCGCCGCTCCGCACGTGTGCGTGTGGCTGGAAATCCATATCGCACATTAATATCCATCCATATCCCAAATTCAGAGGTCGACCTGAGAGCAAGCTCGGTGCATACGAAACCAGACGGGGAGGGGTTGCTGGGGAGGCCCGGGCTTCCATTGGCTGTAAGCGTTCGCCGCGGTGCGGGGGTATCTCTAATCATATTCAGCATGTTTTGCACAAGAAATGTCAGCCAGGAAGGGCTATCCGCTCCCTTCGCCAAATTATTCCACGACAATGTCATGCTCCGAGAGCCCGGCTGCAAACTCTTTCCTGGTGGACTCGTTGATCAGCGCGGGCAGAGGGGACGCGGCGGGAGCAGGAGGCGGAGGCGGAGGAGGAGGCGGCTACTACCCGGGCAGCGGGCTCTACCTGCCACAGGCGTCCGAGCTGTCCTACGGGCTGCAGGGCTGCGGACTGTTCCCCGTCCTGGGCAAACGCAATGAAGGTACTTCGCAAAGCATGGTCCCCAGCACGCACCCCTACGTGTCGGGGATGGAAGTGTGGCTAGACCCGCCCCGCTCCTGTCGCATGGAAGAGCCGGAGAGCCAGCAGGCCACCTCGTGCTCCTTCGCTCAAAACATTAAGGAGGAGAGCTCCTACTGCCTCTATGACTCAGAGAAATGCCCCAAGGGCTCGGCCGCCGCCGACCTCGCTCCCTTCCCGCGGCTGAGCGCCGAGGTCAGCCCCTCCGCCAACGGCACCGGGGTGCCGGTCCCGGGCTACTTCCGCCTCTCCCAGGCTTACGGCACCTCCAAGGGCTACGGTGCGGGGCCGGCCGGGGCGGCCCCCTTCGCTCCGCAGCCCCCCGGCCGCTTCCAGCCGCCGCCGTCGGGGCCGCCCGTGCCGGAGGCGGGCAGGAGGGAGGACGAGGAGCGCTCCCCCAGCCCCTCGGCGTGCGGCTCCCAGCGGGAGGACGAGACCCGCGCTTCGTCGTCTACCGCCGAGGAGCTCTCCCCCGCGCCGTCGGAGGGCAGCAAGGCCTCTCCCGAGAAGGAGTCCGTAGGTAAGCGAAGCACGGCGGGGTGAGGCTTAGGAAACGGTGATAAAGGTAATTAAAAAGGAAACGCGGGCGAGGAGCGTCACGACGCGAAAGGAGGATCCTGGCTGCCCCGCAGGGCTGCCAAGAAGCGCTGCTCGCGGTGACCTTCTGAACTTTGTAATATTCGAGCACGGGGTTGCCGTAAAAATTAACGTCCGTCCTATAGCTTAAAACCTCGAGAGCCTCCGCTCTGGGCAACTTTCGCCTGCGTGCGGCTTAAACATATAGAAAAACGAGCTCAATCTTTCCCCTGTGATGGGAAGGTGCCTACCAGATAACAGAGATGTTTGTATGGCATCCAAAATAAGCAATAGGCAGTGCCAATAAATAAACCTATTAACGCGGTAAGTTATATTTTACGATCCAGAATGCTTTTCGGAATAACAGCCGCGCTGAAATGTGCCATCTATGAACTGCTATCAAATTAGACTGATGAATGCACCGCGAATATCCTTCAGCGTCTACACTAGATAACAGGGTTGTTATTTATTCATTCGCCTATTTATTTCCCTCTCCGGTCCCCATGGCGAAAGCCTAGCTCCCCTTCCGTGGGCCGCAGACTTTCTAGGCACTCCTCTCTGGCTGCATTTCAGACGCCCTGTTATTCCTTCAGGCGCCCCGTTGGAGAATAATAATAATTAAAAATAATTTAAAGATCAAAACGAAAGGCAAGCAAAGGAAAGCTCCTAGAGAGCCAGCCCCACGCCTGCGAGCCACTCCAAGCCATCGAGGGATCGGTGTTACTTCTTTCCCATACGGTTCCAGCGATAGGACTTCCCGCCCTGAAAGGGGGTGATTTCCCCCCCCCCTTTCTTTTATTATTATTTTTTTTTATTTCGCCGATTCGTGGGAGAGCAAAAGGCCATGGCGAGGCAGCCCGGGAGGCAGGGGGCTAGGGCCCTGCAGCTCACCTTGTTTTCAGCCCCCAGAGGACACTTACGAAGCTGAGATCCTCCCGTTTCGGGTGGCTTTTGTTTTTGGAAGCAGGTGTCTCGGGAGGGCCGAAAGGCTTCAGGCTCCGCACCGAGCCGCCCCCCAGGAACGGCGGGGTCGGAGCGGGGAGAAGCCCGTTTCGGGGGGTCGGAGCTGGACTCCCCTCCGAGCATCCCAGCAGAGGAAAGGCTGCCCCGTGGCAGCCCCAGGGCCTTTAGGAGAGCGCTCGGGAGCTTTCGGAAGGCCACCACACCCCAGCACTGGAGGAGCGATCCCCTGTATGCGCACACACCCACACACGCTTTCCACCCTCTCCCCCAGCTGTTTGCTTCCTACCCGCTGGTAATGTCCCTCTTTTACTTTCTCAAAACTAGGCAATTCAAAAGGAGAAAATGCAGCAAACTGGCTAACCGCAAAAAGTGGCCGAAAGAAACGGTGCCCCTATACCAAGCATCAAACTCTCGAGCTGGAAAAGGAGTTTCTGTTCAATATGTACCTGACTCGTGAGCGTCGCCTAGAGATCAGCCGCACAGTCCATCTCACAGACAGACAAGTTAAAATCTGGTTTCAAAACCGCAGAATGAAACTGAAGAAAATGAACAGAGAGAATAGGATTCGGGAGCTAACAGCCAACTTTAATTTCTCTTGATGAACCTATAAACACATCTTTATGGTTTAAAGAGCCAGTATCATTTTCCTAGGCTGTAGTCATCCGCACCTGTATGGATTAACGATTTTAGACGTTCTCAGTATGTCCTTAAAGTCTTAATGGCTGCTTCGGGGCTGCGGGGGGAACGGAAGAAAGCCATGCTAACGCTGAGGGCCATGTGTGAGCCTCCTCGGTTCCTGCAGCCTTCCCCGGGCCCGCTTTGCTCTTTCAAACTTTGAAAGCCCAGAAATAGGATTTCAGGAGCTGCAAACATTACCCCCCCTCCCCCCCTTCTCCCAACCCCATGTCTCTCCGAAAAGTAAAGGCGCATTCTTTTAAAATATAGGCGGTGTAACTCGGACTGTAAGTAGCTTCGGAATGAATTATTTAAGCCGTGCCATATTTCTATATACTGGGAGCTCAGCTTTTTCTCCCTCTGTTTTCCCTGTCTCCCCCCTCCCCCTTTATCCTTCCCAAAGCAGGACTTGCAATAATGAAATGCAGGCATCCTTTAAAAGGACTTCATGGGAACTAGCGTTAAGAGCAATTTTTTGTTCTTTACCTTGAAAGTCAATATTACGGCTTTGAAATTGGCCAGGAAAATGAAATCTCTTCTCTTTAAAGATATAAAAAAAAAAAGTTCGTCTCGCTCATGGACTAAAATATGACACTTACCTCTGAATTTCTCTCTCTCTTTCTGGTTGTAGATATTTATGTAACGTAGTTTTGCTTAAAGATGTGGAATTAGTGATTTTTTTTTTTTTTTTGGTCGATAAATAGCGTTACCGTTGGTAACACGGGATAAGCACACAACGATTCCCCCTTGAGAGAAAAAAAAAAAAAAAAAAAAAAAAAAAAAAAAGCCGTCACTTTTTCCTCACTAATTTCACTGCAAAGTGTACATCCTGAACATCAAAAGGACTTTCTGAGCCAGAGCCTGAGATAGCGAGGGAGAGTTCGTCCGTCTTCCTTTATACTGTGAAGTTACGTGCATCAAAGGGTCAAGCTTATAGGTGAAAAAGATTAGAAAAAGATTTTAAAAAGGAGAAAGAAAGAAAGAAAGAAGGGGAAAAACTATAAGTACAGATATGTATAAATGTCTATTATTATTAAAACGCCGATACCGTTTTAAGCAAATGCATTCTATCGTTATTATAAATGTTAGTTCTAGCTATATCTAGTTCTTACCTTAAATCGGAATAAATTAATATTGTAATGCTGCTGTGCGTGAAAAAGACGATGTTTATGTTCTCATAGAAGAATAAAAAAAGTGGAATGAATCCTTTTAATTTTACCTCTTTTTGTGACTGTTTATCCTCAGGTTCTACTTTATGTCTTCGAGAACTTTTACAACAGGAATAGTTGCCTAAACCCCCTGCAATTACTTTAGGAATCTATTTAAATATTACCTAGACGGTCGTAATTTGTCTGGGCCATATAGCGATGGTGCTCTAAGGTTTGTCGGCTTTTGTTCAGTTTTATGACTTGCTAGTATATCTGGATTGTTGCTGTCTTGAACGAGTGGTTTCAGTTGACTGAGGAGCTGCACAGACTGAGGAAGCAAATTACAATTTCTTGAGGGTAGGGAAGAGATTTTTATTTTCTCACCCACTCCCCCACCCCCACCCCCTTTTAATCACACACCTTCGAGGGTGCAGAGATCTTTAGCTGCCGAGGACGGTGACAAACCGTAGCTTTATCTCAGGGCTCGGAAGAAACCGTGAAGGTGAGCGCATGGGGAGGGGGGAGGTGAGAGCCGCCTCCGTGTCACCGGGCCCCCTCGGACAGGGCCGTTCCCTACCTGGCTGCATGCGGGAGCGCTTATTCCCCCCGGGCCGCCTTTGCATCCTCCCTCCTTCGCTGCATGCTTAGCTAGCGGGAGCTCGCACAAAGGGAAGGCACAACGAGGGCTGGCAGAGGAGCGACAGCTCCAGCTTTCTTCCCGGGTATGTGTGTGCTGGGAGGAGGGGGAGAGACTTTGAACCCGGGCTTAGAGGGAGCCGTTAGCTTTTTATGATGTAACATCGCAGCGGACGGCCTTCCCATCTGCATGGAGAGGCGAAAGCCGCCCTCGGGGGGGGGGGGGGGGGGGGGAGGGTGAAGGAAAAAAAAAATAGAAAGCC
>NW_024962334.1:18994878-19009406 GCF_019238085.1 Lagopus leucura
CAGCTCCCCCACCAGTGCACGAGTTTACCTCTAGAGGTCATCAGGCAGGATTTACGACTGGACAACAAAAGCACGTGATTTGAAGCCGTACCCCATATTTGGGTGCCTACGTAGGAGGGAACCAAGTACATGTCCCAGTCATTTCCATAATTCATCATAAATTGTGCAAGGGTGCTATAGACGCACAAAACGACCAAGAGCCACAAATCAAGCACACATATCAAAAAACAAATGAGCTCTTATTTTGTAAACTCATTTTGCGGTCGCTATCCAAATGGCCCGGACTACCAGTTACATAATTATGGAGATCACAGCTCGGTGAGCGAGCAATACAGGGACTCCGCCAGCATGCACTCCGGCAGGTACGGATACGGCTACAATGGCATGGACCTCAGCGTCGGGCGCTCCGCTTCCACCCACTTTGGTGCCAGCGAGAGAGCCCGCTCTTACCCGGCCAACAGCACCTCTGCCTCGACAGAGCCCAGGTACAGCCAGTCCGCGGCCGCTTCCCACTCGCCTCCCCCCGACCCCCTGCCCTGCACCGCCGTGGCCGCTTCGCCCGTCAGCGAGAGTCACCACGGGGTGAAAAACTCCCTGGGCAACTCCAGCAGCACTTCGTCCAATTCCAGCAGCAGCACGCACATCAGCAGGGACGGGGTTGGCACCTCGTCTGGCACCGAGGAAGACACTCCGGCGAGCAGCGAGCAGGCAAGTGCCCCGAGCGACCAAAGCACAGCACAGCCTTCCCAGCCCCAGATCTACCCTTGGATGCGAAAGCTGCACATAAGTCATGGTAAAGCAAATACCCTGTTCTTTCTTTATTTCTCTGGAGGAAAAGCAGGATTGAATGTAAAGCCGGTGTCCGTGCCGAGCGAGGTCGGGGAGAGGGGGAGAGGAGGGCGTGGGAGCGCGCAACCCCCGCTCCCTGTACGGGAGCTCCCCCCGGAGAGCGGCAGCGCCCGGCCCCGACCCAGCGCCCGGCCGGCTCTCGGGGAGCGGGGGGCTGCGGGAGCCTTTCTCGGAGCGGGACCGCTCCTGGCTTTGCCCTTCCGGGGGGACCCTCCGCCGGGAACGGCGCTGCCTACCCTATTTGTGTTCCCGAGCCGAATTGAAAAGAGAATAGCAGGGGGCGAGGAGGGCAGCTCTCGCCGCCGGGAAGGCGAGGGGAGGAGGGGGGGAGCACCGCCCTGACCGCGGGGAGCGGGCGGAGGGGTGCGGAGAGCCCCGGCCCCGCTACCTGCCGCGCCCGGCCCGCCGGGGAGCGCCGGGGGCTCGCCGCCTCCCGGAGCTCCGCCGTGGTAAAGGGCTGCTCGCCTCCGCCTCGCTCCGCGGCCCCGAGAGCCCGGCGTGCACCGCAGGCGTCCTCCGCAGAGCCGAGCCGGGGGAGGAGAGAGGGGGATTCGCCTGGAAAACGCGCTAAAATCCCTTTTGTAGAAAGAGCGAAACCGAAATCCGAGCGGAAACTTAGCACGGCCGCCAGGTCCCCCTCCCCCAAAGGCTTTTCTAAAGGGGCAGGAGGGGGAAACTTGTTGAGCATTTCTCCAGCCCGGCAACAAAACCGAGCCGGGCTGAGGATAACGGTCCTGGTGGCTCGGAGCTGCAGGGAGACACGAGGGCTCCACGTCGCTGCTGGGAATCTAAACGTTGTACTTTTCTCTTCCAGACAACATAGGGGGACCAGAAGGGAAAAGGGCTCGGACTGCTTACACTCGGTATCAGACCTTGGAGCTGGAAAAAGAATTTCACTTCAATAGATACCTGACCCGCAGAAGAAGGATTGAAATAGCACATGCTCTTTGCCTCTCAGAGAGACAAATAAAGATCTGGTTCCAAAACAGGAGAATGAAATGGAAAAAGGATAATAAGCTGAAAAGTATGAGCATGGCAGCTGCAGGGGGGGCATTCCGTCCCTAAGCATTTGATCAATTAAAAGTACTGAGCAGTATTAGCTGACCCTGCGTCTCATGTCAGTACTAAGTTGACTTTCTAAAACTTCCTTGTGTTACTTCTGTGAAGAAACCCTGTTCTTGTCGCCCTTATTCATCTTTTAATCATGAGCCTGTTTATTACCATTCTCTCGCGTGTATAAGTAGATCTGCTTTTATCGTACATTTCTTTGTCTTGAATGGCTTTGTCTTGAAAAAATAATAGATGTTTTAACTTATTTATATGAAGCAAGCTGTGTTACTTGAAGTAACTGATAAAAAAAAAAGCAAAAGAAAAAAAGAACAAAAAAAAAATAAAAAGGGAAAAAAAGAGAGAGAGAGAGAAAGAAACCCTCCCCCGGTTTAGTACAAATGTTATGTGTTGCACTCAACCTGCTTAACTGTGCATGTGTGGTCAAGTGTTAATGTCCGTATAGCTCCAAGCTGTTAAAAATATTTTTATTCAAACTACCTATATAATTTCTGTGTAATTAATGCTGTCGTAGAGGTGAAATGATGAAATCAACTGAACTTGTCCTACGTGTAGTGAATAGTGAATCTGTGACGAAAACTGTGATTCCAAGCAGTATGTCCTTGCTGTGCCTTTGTATATGACTCTTTGCACGAACTCTTAGAAGTGGCTCTTATTAAGCGCAGCTTCTGTGATGTATGTTTGGTTTTGGTTTTTTTGTTTTGTTTTTTGTTTTTTTTGTTTTTGGTTTTTTTTTTGGTGGTCAGAGTTACAAATATAGTCAAAGTCTGGCTGTTTGAGCAAACTGTGAGCAGCTTTTTTTTTTTTTCTTTTTTCTTTTTTTTTTTATATATATTTGTTTTTTTAAAAAAGAAAAAGAAAAAAAAAAGAAAAAAAAAAAAAAAAAAACCCTACTGGGAAAAGAAAGAAAAAAAAAAAAAAAAAAAAATTGATGATGATAATAATAATAATAATAAACTTTCTATTGTAAAGTTTTCGTGATCTGGTTTGTGCAAAGCAAAGAGCTGCGCTGCCTCTGCGCGCTCCACGGGCCCGCGCGCAGCGCCTGAGCGCGTTCACCTGAGCGGCCGGGCTGCGCTGCTCCGGGAGCGCTGCTGCTGTGCTGCTGCTGCTGCAAAGTTGGAGCAGAAGTTCCTCCTTTAATGGCCGCTCGCTAAGGTGGAAAGCCGCCTCGCAAGGACCGCGATCGACAGCCTTTGTGGGCTAAGCGAGCGTTAGCCGGTCGCTGGTGGCTGAACAAAACTTGTGCTTTGTTAAAACACGCTGCTAAGTCCGAGGCGTGCTCGCCCCGCTCTAGCTTTTCTCCTGTGGTCGCCTTAAGTATCTTTGCGGGGCGGCCACGTTAGAGCCCTCTGCGCCTATTAGTAACACTCGATCGCCACGTTCCCACTTTTCGCCCTTTACGGATTTTTTTTTGCTTTCTTCACTACTACGGTTAGTTTTCTATAAGCGCGATGTTACTTACCCCGTCAGAGCTTGAATGGTTAACTCTTCCCAGCTTCTAAGAGCAACTACAGATTTGCACATTTACTGACCGGTTACATTGATGCCTTCCCTTAAAAGTTATAAAACAGTAAACTTTATAAGCCCCAGTTCCGGCTATATGACATTTGGGTGCCAAATGAATAGGGTTTTGTCTATGAATTAGATCGTAAAATCATCCATAGCACAGACAGATAGGCTCACTGGCTATAAAAAGTCACGTGGTGCCATTAAAGTAAGTTTTATGGTTTTGGGGAGTTGACATCCAACATTATATACCACATAACATATAATCTCACTGACGCTGGACTTCATTTGACTCTTTTGCAGGCTACGTGTGCCTCCTGGCCATTCACATTGTCACTTTTAGGTACAGAAGTATCCAAACCACAAGTTCTCAATACTGTGTGAAAAAATGGCTCCCTGCAAATCGAGGTAAGTTTTGTGCACAAGTTCCTTAAAGTTTCTCTGTGCCGGGGGAGCCGAGGCTCCTGCTCGCTCTTTCTCTTCCCCTTCCCCTCTTCCTGTGCCGAGGTTCGGGGCTGTCCCCCCGCCCGGGGCAGCGCACGCAGCCCCAGGTTGAGCGCAGCGCTGCGCAGTGCCCCAGCCCCGCTCCCGCGGCTGCCAGCGCTCTATTTTAGCGATCAAATCAAAGTAAACCACAATAAGCGACTTTGGCAGAGATGGATTTTGGGGCCTAGCTTTAATCACTTGGACTACCGCAGAAGATAATTACTTCCTTCGCTCCAATAGACTCTCCAAGTTTGGAGAGGTTTTGTTTAGCAAGGAGTACTTACTGCGGGCGATTAAAAAAAAAGGAAAACAAAGTAGATAGGGCTTGATACGATCTGGGCAGTGCCTTCAGTAGGCACGATAGGGGTGGAGGCGTGATGATATGGTAATCATCTTCGCATTGGCGAAATGTGTTGCACATCAGAGCAAGTATTAAAATGGCACGGAGCGTGCTGGAGTGCTTAAGATTCCTCTTTTCTGCACTGGGTCGTGTGGGAAGCTTTAGCTATGTAGCTAAGCCCATCCGCGAGCGTGTGCTGTGCTCCGGGTGTGTGCATTTATAACTCCACTGCAACTTCTTTTTTTAGTTTTTTTTTCCCCCAGCTTCTATCTGTAAATATAAGAATATAAGTGCGTTCGAGTGATGCGCGTGTATGCATGCATGTTCCGATCTGTGTGTACCCCTGTGTAAATCCGAGCACATGCCTCCGTTCTTGTGCTATTGGTGTCTTTATGTGTACAAAGGGTGTGTATGTGTGTATACATATATACGTTCCAGAGCCTTTTTTTTTTTTTTTTTTTTTTTTTTTTTTTAAGCAAACCAATTGAGTGTAACTCGTAGCATTAATACAAGAGACCACAGGTCATTAGAGTACTTCAAATTATGAAATACGGGCTTGGTTTATTGAAGATTGTAAATATCCCCAATGCTCTGCTCTCTCCCTCTCTGCCTTATATTGCTGGCTGCCATTGTGGGGTAGGCCCCAGCTGCGTGTTTACTTCCACATTCTTTTTATTTAAGTGGACTGTTCTCACTAGAGTGTGATTACTCAGCAATAAACTTTATGGCCGGATTTAACTTCAGTCTTTGAATTTCCAGGACTTGAATGAAAGGGTGAAAGGAGCTCTGTCTCTCTTTGGTAGCTGCAAGGCCTGATCCTTACCCTCAGAACGAGTGATCTCAGGGGTGTGACGGACCGGTGGGGGCCGGGGCGGAGATCTGAGAACGAGCTCCTAAACGCGTCTGTACCCAACTTCGCTGTGAGAACCTCGTTCTCCGCTCGGGTTTGGAGTAGTAGGGATTCAACGCAATCCCCTCTGCAGATTGCATTGTTTTCCTCGATGTGTCATAAACTCGAGTTTCAAGAAGAACGGGGCGGCGTGATGGGAGATGGGAGCCAGGCTTTGTTTGATATTGCCCCTGCTATCCCATGGCCCGAGTGGTGCGGTGCGGTGCGGGCTCTGCGTGGCACTGCGAGCGGAAGGGGAGACGGGGCTGCGGGTGGGGCAGGTCGCTCTGGACCTCTGCAGGGTCTGCCCGAGGTCCACCACCAGCATTGCTGTCTGATTTCCCATCCATTCGCCTTAAATGCTAAAGAGACACTCGCATCTAAGGTTGCAGCAGCTAAAAGATTTCACCGTTTTACAAATATTTAATATTTGGAGTCAACCCCCACTGTAAGATAAATGAAGTCCCAAGCCTTTGTGTCTGCGGATCGCTCTGTGAGCACTAAACAAACACACATGCATATACTTTGTATTTAAAAAAAATAATAATAATAATGGGAAAGGCTTTAAAAGCACAGACCCAAATACACATTCGAAAATCATTTCCGTCATAAACAGCTGGGGATTTTATAGCTCGCTAGCTGTCAGCTTCATCAATAGGAATACCAGAAAGTTTTATATGATAGGCGTGCACTAGATTATATTATACGCCATAAAAATTTTATAGTAGGAGGCAAAGGAATGCAAATGCTTTAAAAGTTTGTGCTCCTTTCATATGCGGGTCATTTTCCGTAGGAGAAACCTTTTCTTGTTATAGGGAACCATTCCGGGCGCAAACCGTTCCCGATTACTCAATACACAACAACACCGTGTTGCTTCAAGTGCCTGGTTAACACACAAACACGTCCACGCACACACCCGCTCAACTCCTGCTTTAGGAACCTGGATGCCATCTCGGGTTGTAATGGTCTGCAGCGAAAAGCTTTGCTCCCATTATTTTCACATTTCTGTATGCGGTTTCTAGAGCGCATTCTCGCAATGCTGTGGACAGAAATTCAAGAGCTATGGGAAAGGAAAAGATCACTAAAGCCCATAAGCGTCTAAACCCGCCCGCACTGCAAGAAACTCTCTAACAACGAGAGAAACTTCGCTGGAAATGACAACTTCTCAGTAGATTCGGCCCTCCCCCGTCCGAAGCAGAAGAGCTGAAGTCACTGCAAACAAGGAGCGCGTTCAGATTTTGCAACCCGCTTTTAAAATTCGGAACTCAAGCGACTCCACACAGCCGAACTGTGCAGAAATATTCCCAGATCCTAATTGTTTTCGGAGTGAAAAATGTCACGGAGAATAATCGCCTGGAATCGAGAGATAGAGCACCTATCTGAGCTCTTTTTTTTTTTTTTTTTTTTTTTTTTTTTTTTTTTTTGGCGCTGTGTTTTGGGGATTAATGCGTGCGAGTTTGTTTTAGTTTAGGCACAGCAAGTGGCGTTCAGAGCATTGAAATACAGTTTACTTAAGCCTTTGAAAGAAATACTTGAGTATAGTGTGTCATGTCTAAGCGTAGGGCCAATTAAAGATTAGGCAACCCTCTTAATGTGGGTAGCCAGTGACTTTGGAAGCCATAACTTTCTCTAAACCAGAAGTGTAACAATTCGCTTGAAAGTCATCCGTAAATTACAGCTTCGCTGCGCTTTCTAAGCCCTGCAAACGCCCTAATTGCAGAACATTACAGGGAAATTTTGATTCTGCCATTTCCTTACAGTTAATAAGTGCGTATCTGTGGAAGGGTGACAAAAGAAGGGTTTGCAATCTGCTCCATGGGAAATTGAATGGAACAGATCGCGAGGGGCGGATCGGGAGGTTTCGATTTCAAACCCTGAATACTGGAGCAATGCCTTTTCCCTCCCCGCAAATACAGATTTAACGCATTAGCTGCACACATAAGTAAATCTCCTCACCAAGTGAAACCATCGCTTCGCTTTCTCACCTTTCCCTTCCTGCCCCCCAAATATCCCCGATTTATTGTTAGATAAGCGCAAAAGAACACAGCTCCCACTGTCGCCTGATCATCTTCGAAAATATTACCCCTTTTAAATGAAAGCATCCTCGCTAACGTCTCTCTGGAAGGCAAATACTCATGGACCGTCGCAGTCACATGCTCGTGGGGCTGCACGCACAAACGACATCGAATCTTATACAAAGAGAGTGTAAAATTCGCGAGGATTTCGCTTTATGGCACGCGTAAGGAATCTTTCCTGCAACCCCCCAAAAAATGGCTTTTCAATAATAATATTTGCTATGAAGGTTATTGGGTAATTATTGCAATTTTGTGGAACAGTCCTTGCTTGAGGTGAAGTCTGTCTGCGGATAACAAATGGCAGCCCGTGCAGTTCACTGCCAGGTTAAGTAAATGCAGAAAAGATAAATCTGCACACCCTAGGAATCACCAGCAGAGCTCGCTTTAGACCAAGTTCACAGTCAACTCGTTTGCCTAGACAAGGCTTCGCAAACAATTAGAGTTGTTTCTTTATGCTTAAATCAAGGAGAAATGACTAAGACCCTCGCAGCAGAGAGCTGCAGCTTTTCCCCCAACGCCGGTCCTTACGTCCTTCCAACCTCACGCCCAGAACTTACCCAGCATTTCACCTGCAATTGTAACCAAATAGCGCCTTAGAGTACAGGCTTCCCTCCAACGCTGCCGAAAGGCTGTGCAAACTGATTTAACAGCACTTTACAAAGCTGCCAGATTAAAGAAGAAGAAGAAGAAGGAAAAAAAAAAAAAAAAAAAAAAAAAAAGCAATAATTAAAAATGCAAAAGTATCCGATTTCTCATCAGCGAGAAGAAGGAAGGAAAAAAAAAATAAAAGCTTAGAAAGCTGGGGGGAAACGGCAGAACTATTGAAACAAACACTGCGAGTCTCTTACTCCTAAAAGAAGCTGCATAGCTTTTGTATATCTTTGTGGTTAAGGGCGTTACAACTGCAGGTCAAAAAGTTGAGGGTCAAAAGTTTACGTTTTGCACCACTCTTAGTCATTCGTCCAGACAGAGTTTGATGTCAATGTTATAGCCGAGATCTTGACTATCAGCACAAAAGATAAAATAGCTTTGAGTTACGTGTGTATCACAGTATGGACTCCAGGTGAACCCTACTGGCTGAATGACCTCAATTACCAAGGAAAGGATAGAAAATTCCTCTTTTCAAGAGTAATGCACGTTGTATTTCATCTTGAATTATCGGTCACATTTGTGTCTGAATATCTCGGGCTCAGCGCGGCAGGTAAACACGCGTGTCCCTCCACCCCAGAGCCGCCGCCGCCTCCCAGGGCCGGGGAGCGAAACGTTTCCCCTTGTTTATTATATCATAACCTGCTTTAAGAGGTTTAACGTTAAGCTTCCTCACTTTGCCAAACGGCAGGAAGATAAGATAGGAGCGGGGCAATTAACGCGCGTATCGATCCCCGCCGCGGCTTTGTTTTTGGCTCTCGTTTCTGTAACGCCATCTGAACCGCTCTTAACCGGGGCAGGACGCGGCCGTGCCGATGCGGGAGGGCTGTGCGGAGCGTTCCGGCCGCAGGAGCGCGGTGATGGCGCGGGGCTGCGGGGCCGCCTTCTGCAACCGCTGGAATACGGTGCTGGCTGCCAGAGCCGCGATTTGGATGGAGCTCCGAGCCTTCTGGAATTACCCGTCTCTTCCCAGAGGGATGGGGAGAGGCGAGGGTTGGTTTGCCTTCTCTCCTCAGCTAAAAAAAAAAAAAAAAAAAAAAAAAAAAAAAAGAATTTGGTGGAATTTTAGGGGAATTTCTTTGCGCTGAGTTATTTCCACGTTGCTGGCGTTTTGTTTTGTTCTCAGCGCTCGCGTCGGTGTCGAAGCCTTAGCCTAAAGATCTCGGCCGGGCGTGTCTGTGAGGAGAAGGGGCCGGAATCTCATGTGGGGACGGAGGGAGAGGAGACCACTGCAAATGGCAGGTTGCAGTGATGGGGATGAGGGGTGGCTGGGAGAGGGAAAGAACGTTCCGAAATATCCGCTAGCAGCTATGAAAGGTATGGAGGAGGGGACAGTGCCACGAGGAAGGAAGTCAGAGGAAGAGCGCACCTCACCACCATCCGTGCATAGCTGCCTTTCGAGCCCAAAGGCGGGAGCCTGTGCCGTCCTCCACGCACGGGCTAAGCGTGAATTATTTGCCAGGGACACAGCTGGATCGTGGCAGCCGGACGATATTTCTTGGGAACACGTGCGCGTGGTGTGAGATTTCAGATCAGCCCGACTTATTGCTGGAGGCTTTGCCCGCTGTACCTGCCGGAGCGCAGCAAGGTGTGCGAGCATTTGCTCTGCGTGGGGATGTTGTTCCCGAGCTCCTGCTGCTGCTCCTTTACAGTGAGCCCTGGCACTGCCCATTTGGAGAGCCTTCCCTCACCGCAGATATTGTTTAACCTTTCACATCTAAAGTATTTATTTGGTGTAAGAGAGAAGCCTGATAACAAGCTAAAAGCCGTGGCCAAATATCTATTTTGCTAAAGAATAGCGGGCAGATTGTTTCCAAGAACAACAATGCGTCTTTGATACACCCAGAACGAAAGCTGCTACTATAACTGGGTTACTCAAGAGTAGGTGACGGAAATCCGTTTGCTTCCTTACCAAAACAATTAGCCGCTCGGATTCCATGTTTTTCAGTCTAGCCTAGGATAAAAATATCATTGAGAATATTTTCAAAGAAGTTGAAACTTCGGCTTCGGGAAATACCGAATCTTTCGAATTGGTGTCTGAATTATTCCCTTAAAATTAATATAATAAGAGGGGAAAAAAATGAATTATTTGAGGCGAGCTCTTTCTTCCCTTCAGCTCTTTGCTTTACAGCACGCCGCTCTTCGGCGTGGAAGCTCCGGCCCAAAGACCATTCATTTAAAATCCGGGCGCAAATCACGTTTTACGTGTGTTTATTTAACCACGGCGGGACAGAGCGAGCACGGCCGCCAAACACGGCGTTGTTGGGAGCAGAGCCGCTGCCGGGGGAGTCCCCGCTTCTACACAACGCTGAACTTGGGGCCCAACGGGCTCGTCCCCCCAGTAGCGCCCGCGCGGAGCGAGCTGCGCGCCCGCGGAAGGCGGAGGCTGCCCCGGGGCAGTGCGATCCCCGGGAACAAAGGGGGGGGAATACAGTCGATACATTCCATAACGTTTACATTTTCCCGCGATTTTTTTCTTAATTTTCCCTTAGAAGTGGTGACCTGGGCAAAGCACCCCGCTATCTAAAAGGCGCTGTTATAGACCTTTTAGAAAAACTAAGTCCAAGGCCGAGGTGAACTTCAGGTCACCGCGTCTAACAAATATGAAAATGTCGCCTGGTGAAGGGCACGCCTTGTTATTTAACAAAGACTGTCAATGTGTAAGATTAATAAGAAACAAAATGCACACGGTGTCACTTTTCGGTCACTTTGAAACTCGGGACAGCCTCGCATTCAAGAGGGGAAAGCTGGGGCTAAATATATTCAAAATGGTTCAAATCAAATTCAACCCAGCCTGCGGGTGCGATCCTTCCTCCTCCTGCCCTTCTCTGTGGTGGGTGCCCGGGCACGGCGAAAGGTTGTCTTCTATTATTATTATCATTGTTGTTGTTATTATTATTACTCTCCTCGTTCTTATCTTCTCTTTTGTAATCCGTACGGTTTAGCCGCGGGCGCGGAGGGGAACGCGGTGTTTGCATGCTTCTCGAGAGAAAGAGGAACCCCCTCACCCCCTCTTTGCGTACGCATGAAGCTTCTCTCCTCGGTGCACGGCAATTAACTCTCTTACTCTCAACTTAATTCCAGTGCAGTCCCCATCTCCTCCTCGGCCGGGAGCCCCCAGCTTCAACATCGCTGATTAAAGGCTCCTTCCGCAGCTAACAGAGCCCCTGGCTCCTCTGTAAAAATAAGGGACCCGGCCTATTTTCCCTCTCCTTTTCTTTCTTTGAGAGGTTAGGATGATGCTACAAGTTTGCAAAGGGAAGTATCAGGGAGGGGAAAAAAAAAAAAAAAAAAAAAAAGGGAAAGAAAGAAAAAAAAAAAAAGGGTTTCAGAGATTGTTTATTACAGCCATAAATCTTGCAGTAAAATGTCGAAACGGCCGTGTGCAAGATAACACTTGGTGGTCTTGGCTGGGTTCTTGTTTATGATAACAAAACCACAAAGACATGGAACAGGCCTTTTGGAGGTCCTGCCTCAGCACATCTCCGCAGCCTGATAGAACCCCGCAGAAACAGGCTGAGCCCGGCACCTCGGGTCACCTTGTAGATTTACGTTCGCACACAGCACCGCATCCTTCTCCGTGCTACCCAGCGCCAGAGCCACACAGTAGAGAGGTGCAGCGAAACGAGTGATCTACGAGATCTAGTCGCGGTAAATAATAGGAAGCAGAACCCGCTCAGCTCGCCGGCACAAAGCTGAGCCTACAAATCGGGACAGTGGTTTTCGTTGCGTTTTCTCGTGCCTCGGGAGCACGGAGCCTGCTGTTCCGAGCTAGCCATAGAGCCTCCGGAATTGCCTTATGGCGAGGATACCGTGCCCGGCACCGCAGGGCAATGCATCTGGTGGCGGCCAGCAGGTATTTGTGCGTGCGTGCAGCTCTGCGCCGGGAACGTGCTTTGGGCTTTGGCAATCTTTTTCTTTCTTTCTTTTTTTTTCTTTCTCACTCTCTCTCTCTCCCTTTTTTTTTTTTTTTTTTTTTTTTTTAAAGGTAATGCAGGTGGAAGCTCTGATTTTCCAATCTGGTTTGCCGCGTTGTTGTTGTTATTTTTAATAAAGCAATCTCCTCGTTTCTGCCCAAAGTGTGCGGCTGCGTCTGTGTGCGTGTGTAACCGCATTTCCTCTCCACGCAAAGTAAATAGAGGAACTTATCTATTACCCCAGTTAAAGAGTTCCATAGATGTTCTGTTGGAAATGAGTAAGTAAATGTGTTTTAACTCTCTTTACAAATTAGCCATTCGATATGAGCAGGAAATGAGTGATTGTTTAGATAAGTAGTCCAGTATGCCCAAGTGCTGCAAATGTTCGAACATCTTACGATCCGCCTGCAATGTGCGTGTGTCCGTGTGTGTCAAATACAGATCGATACTCCGTGCGCCTACTTGGGTTAGAGCTTCAAATGGAAGTACACGTTCCCATTATCTACAAAACGGCTAAAGACAATAATCTGAATTTCAAGCAGAGTAGCTGTTAATGTCCTATCTTTAGGAGGGCGAGAACTAAAACGCGTCGTACTTAAGCCTGATGTATTAGATGCATTTTCCCACACCGGAGAGTGAGATTACCCACTCTGCAATTATATTCTCGAAGGACGCAGTAAACATTTCTGTGGGTATATACGCTCTCCTGTAAAGGGGAAAAAAAAAATCGGATAAGTTTGCTTCTAACTTCCTATCTGCAAGAGTAGATGGCGTTTGATAGTATTTTTTCCCCTTAGAATAAGAGCGTAATTAGTTTAACCATCAAATTTCAATTACCTAAGGTCAGGGCGGGTGCCTCTTTTCCCTGTGAGCTGAAAATATCGTTAACAGTCTCAGTTCCAGCAACGCAGCAGTGGCCGGGTGCCCTTTCCCTCCCTCGCCAGGCGTTCTGCGAAGGCGACAAAGATTTCTCTTGGAACTGAGAGTTCAGAAATTGAGCCAGCACCAGGCAAGCGAAGAGACAGTCTTACATTCGTAGCTGGAAAACGCAGCTCTGCGGGGAGGGATGTTCGCAGAGAGCCCTGCGGCAGCCGGTAGGAAGCGTTTATAGCACTGCGCCACTCTCCCTCTCCTCCCCGTTATTCCCCGCTCCCCGTGTCCCCCGCACCCCACAGTACACAGAGGGGCTCCCCTCGGCCTTCCCGCGACGTCCGCGCTAACTTTGGGATCTGCTCCTCCGGCAAGCAGGCTGCAGGGGGACGGGAGCTGCCGGCTCTCGGCTCGGGGAGAGGTTGCAGAGAAGGGAGGGGGTGAGGCGACCTCCACCCCGCAGCCCCGATGGAAGGTGTTGGGTGATGGGTGCTTGGAGAGCTATTGTGCAACTCCCCGCTCAGCGCCTGCCTCCCTTCTCGGACTGCGCTCTGCTTCCCCTGCCCGCTTTCTGACATGAAAGGAAAAAAAAAAAAAAAAGGAAGAAAAAAAAAAAAAACGACTAGTGTGAGGACTGTCAGTTCTGGATTAGTTTTATCTCTCTTGACACCGCGAGTGCCGGTCGCAGCCCGGGCGAGAGGAGGCGGCGATGCCGTTGAGCAGCGGGCACCGGGCGCGGCGAGGCCCGGGGAGGAGGCGCCGGGAGCGGCCCCGCGGTGGGGCCGTGGGCGCGGAGGTGCCCTACGGCCGCTCTCCCTCCTTCCATTTCCTGATCCGGGGTCCGCGGCCCCGCGCGGTAATTGGCGCTGGCGGTCAGGTGGTGATGGTGTGTCGGGGTGCGTGCGTGTGTGTGTGTGTGTGTGCGCGTTGTGCGCGCTCCAGGGGTGGGAAGAGAGGAAGGGAGGGGAGTGCGGCGGGGAGGGGGAAGCCGGAGGCCCAAACTTTGGCAGCGGCGAGCACTTGACAGCGGCGGGAGGGGGAGAGGGAGGGAGTGGAAGGAGGGGGGGTGGGGGGGGAAGGGGAGGGGCCTCGCCGAGCCCAGAAAAACGACAACGCGAGAAAAATTAGTATTTTTGCACTTCACAAATTAATGACCATGAGTTCGTTTTTGATAAACTCCAACTACATCGAGCCCAAATTCCCTCCCTGCGAGGAGTACACGCAGCACAGCGGCAGCGCCGGCAGCTCCGCCAGCTACCACCCGCACCACCCGCACCCGCACGCCCCACCACCGCCGCCTCCGCCGCCGCCGCCGCACCTGCACGCCGCGCACCCGGGTCCCGCTCTGCCCGAGTACTTCCCGCGGCCCCGCCGGGAACCCGGCTACCAGGCTCCCGCCGCGCCGCCGGGGCCGCCGGGGCCGCCTCCCGAGGCGCTGTACCCGGCGCAGGCACCCTCTTATCCCCAGGCGCCCTACAGCTACAGCAGCGCCGGCAGCGCAGCCCCGGGCCCCGAGCAGCCGCCCCCGGGCGCCTCTCCGCCGCCGCCGCCGCCCTCCAAGGGCCACCCCGGGCCGACCCAGCCCCTGCTCCCCGGCCATGCCCTGCAGCGCCGCTGCGAAGCGGCCCCCGCCGCCGGGGCCGGCACCGGGCCGGGCTGTGCGTTGCTGCCCGACAAGAGCCTGCCCGGGCTGAAGGGGAAGGAGCCGGTGGTGTACCCCTGGATGAAGAAGATCCACGTGAGCACGGGTGAGTCGCCCGGGGCAGGGGGAGGCCGGGATGCGCCTGCAAGGAGGGAAGGGGGGGAGGGAGCTGCTGGGGCCGGGATGGGTCGGTGCGTGTGTGGCTTTTTTTTTTTTCCTCCCTCCGCGTTTCCTA